>NW_025857827.1:0-1257 GCF_002878395.1 Capsicum annuum
TACAAGGTTTCCATAACCCTAACAAACGAGCTTAGCTACTCATGAATAAAACAGAAATCAACATAGAAATATTCATCATACCAAAACTTAGAATGATCTTGGTGATGAAGATGACTAGCGAAATTAAGAGAGAAATACGTTTCTCTCTCTTCGTGCTCAAGCTAAGCCGTCCGTTCTTGTTTTCAAAAACTAATACAGAATCTGAATAATATAATAATCCCTAAAAATTCAACCATAAGGCTTTTAATAACATACTTCTCTAATAAATTGCTACTGCATCCTTAACTATTTAAAAATATTCAGTTTGCCCGGGAAAAAGTTCCCATACAACACATTCAGTCCAAAAGCTGCTTTCCTTTTTATGTGAAGTTTTCCTTTGCTGTCTACAGGTCCCCAAACTGCTGAAATCTTCCGCATTAGTACCTGAAAAGCATGCTAATCACATAGGTCAGCTCACTTAACTAAAAATAAACTAAAAGTGCAAGACTTATGTATTTTATTCTCAAAATTTAGCTGAAACATGGGTAAATTATGGTGCTTATATGTATAAATACGCCCAACATCATGGGGTGAGATGCGGCTATTTTGATGTTGTCGTTGATAGAGAGAGTAAGAGGGAGATGAGAGGGAGAGTAAAGGGTGCGTCCTTTTTTTTTTTTTTTTTTTTGTATATGCTGAGGTCAACTTTTTCTATCAGTTTTTGTGTGTATGTGTATATATATGAGGTGAGGGTAGGGTAGTGTTTGTTAGGATAGGGTAGGTAGGTGTTGTTTTTTAATTGGATGGGTTGTTAGAATATTAGGATAAAACAAGATTAGTTAGGGGTTATTATTTTTGTCATTTTGTGGAGGGATTATCACACGGGTGAGGGTACACGGTAGGATAAGGTAAACAATAGGTAAAAATGATATCGGGGAGGGACGAAATTAGGTGTCTACAATCATAATTTGAACTTTCAATTATTAAATTTGTTTCATTATTTCCTTGTATGTTAAAATTAAGAATGTAATAGGTCTCTTTGTCAAGTTTTCGATTCTCTAACTTTTAATAAAACTAAAAGACTTTTAATAAAATTTTGATTCATATTTTAAAAGTTTGAATTGAATTATTTATTCTTTCTATTATTAAATAAAGTTTTAGTAATAATATCCAAAATAATGTATTGTAAATATATGGATAAAATCTCGTCTACTTGTAATATGTGAATAAAATTATTAACAAATATGTTTGTTATGAAACTAGAAGCATTATGCCGTT
>NW_025857828.1:0-2509 GCF_002878395.1 Capsicum annuum
TTGAAGACTGAAAGGGCTTTAATTTGATATATAGAAGGTCACATAACTCATTATATTCTAGGAGTAATTACCATTGAAATTTGACCAAAGTAAAAACGTCAACTAAAATTCAATTAGTAGGAAAGTGCTCAACTTGAAATTGAGCTCGGAGATTTTTATGACTTATACTCATTTCCAAAGATGTTCCCATAACAAAGAATTATTATTCACACTCAAATATAAATAAAATTTATTGAGTTCGGATCTATTTACGCAGGAAGGACGATTCAAGTTCTAGCCCAAAAATGTGGGGTGTTACATATGATGACCTCTTTTCTCTGGCACAATGACTCACAGACGAATAGGCTTCTAGGTGTTTGGGAGTACCTGTATACACCACTTGGTCCATATTTAGGATTTCCAGCCACCACCATCATCATCACTCTACTATGTCTAGTACCAAAGATATAGATATATATATATATATATATATATTAGTTTAGGTATACGCACCTTGCGCATGTACCTCACTTTAATGAGTTTAAACATTACACTAAATAAGATATTTATTTAAATAATAAAGATGAATATAATAATTAGATTTAAGTATAAACAACATTAATCCCATCCTTAATGAAAGTAATTACATAGAATTTCGGGTTTACTTTCTTTCTCCCAACTTTAGAAAAATACATATCATTACTCTGTGTCTTATACATTACTACAATGTATGATGTAATCATTTTTCCTGTAATTATGGAAATAAAATCAGCTACCATTATTCTCTCTCACAATTAACTCCAATAATTAATGTTTTGATTTTAAGGAGGCTTGAAAATAGAAACTGCAATACAAATTCAAAAATTTTCTTAAACATAAACACAATTAAACAATTGTCAAATACTATTATTTATCTATTTTGCAGATGACTTACAACACTTTTTTTACTCGTTGACTATATATGTTAAGGAAATATTACGTAAAAGAAGACTCAAAGAGCAAAGTTTGAATTATATGAAATATATTCACGATGCTCCAGTTATTAAACCCGCCTTAATGCAATATATATTACACCATTTGGTTCAAACTACTTGGCACGTTTGCTAAAATAATTTATTTCAAAATAGTTGACATATTTAAGAAATTCAAGAGATAATTAATTATTTTTTTCCAAATTTATCCATATTAATTGAAGAATATTAATCCAAACAAGATTAAATAAGGTCATATTAGTCAACACTCAACATGTATGTGTGCACCTTATACATTGTACTTCTATGTATAATGTTATCATGAAGACTAATGCAAAAATGTAAGGTTTCTAAATGTATAATGTAACCTTATACATATTATAAGAATGTCATGAAGACTAATATCTAATGTATATTTTCTAATGTATAATGTAATATCTAAAGTATAATATGACCATAAATATATGAGGTTAACACAGTCGATTTAAACTTATTATAATTATATTGTATAAGGTTACAATTGTAAAGTATAATGTACCCAACGAATATCAAAAACATATCAATATAAAAAAGTATTAACGTATAAGAAATCATTTACTGAAGTAAATAAGCATTATAAAAAATGTATTTTTCTAATATATAATGTAAATATCTAATAATGTGACCATAAAACCAACAACGTATTAAAGTAATATTTAATATAAACTTTGTAATGTATAATGTAAATATCTAAAGTATAATGTGACCATAAAATCAACAAAAACTTATGTGCCAAAAAGAGAAGGCAGAATTGGAGGAGGAATTTTGAATTAACGAATGTACAAACCTGAATAGAAAGCCGAGGCTGAGAGTGGTTTCCAAACCTATTTTTTCGATGTTTACATTATCAATATCCGAAGCAAAGCCGACAGGTTAATATATCGTGTGTCGCAGGGAGTTTAGTTTAGTGGGTGTGGGACGGGGAAAGGGGGGATTTGAGAACTACATACGCAACAAAGAAAAAATCAAAACAATTTTTGATTTAAATGAAGAAAGTGATGAAGTACTTGATCAGTTGATGCTTGATAAGTGAAAGAAATTAGTAACCCCCAAATCACGTTAGCAAGGTTTTAGGCGGAAAATATGAAACACAATTTGAAACAAAATATGGTGATTTGGGATGTATAAGAAGGAAGAGAGAGAAATAGTAAAAAAAAGAAATTTGTGTAATTAATTCGGGATTTTTATAATTTCTTTTCCAATATGAGATTTTATGTAATAAGGTAAAATTACTTTGTGTATATATGTAATTTTTCCTAAATTGAATATCTTTTGAGTATGTAAAGATGGAGAATTTATTTATTAAACCTAACCTTCACAAAAAATATTTTTAAAAGTCGATCGGCATTCACCTACCATCTATAAATTGCAACAAAATAATACAATGATAGAGACATCAAAATAATACAATTAAATCTAATCTTTACACATAAAAATTTTCTCAAAGTCATCCGACACTCATCTAACACATGTAAACAATAACAAAATAATATGATAATAGAAATATCAAAATAATACAA
>NW_025857829.1:0-1594 GCF_002878395.1 Capsicum annuum
AATCCTAACAAATACAAAAAATTTAGAAATCAATGAAAAACAAGAAGTAATTAATGAAGAAAACTTAGAAACTAGAAACACAGAAATAAATACTCTGGATAAAAAAGAAGATGAAAATATAATACCTAGAACATCATAAATAAAAAAACCTACATATTATAAGAATAAGTTTAAAAGATAAAATCTAAAGGATGATTATGACAAATGGAAACCAAAATAAATAGTTAATAAAAATTATAACTTTTTAGACTTAGATTGTGTCATAGATACGAAAAAACAATACAATTATGGATAGAATATATGACAAAAAAATTATTAGATAACAATATAAATGTAACAGATGCACTAGAATATATATACAGAACACTAATAAGAACAGTGAAATTATGGTTTGGGGTTCTTTGATATCTGTTGCTCTGGGGTTAAAAGTGCAATTAGCTTGTTGTGACCTTGTAATCTTTGGGCTAATAGTTATACCTGGATAATTACCCAAATGGATATTATTCATATTAAGAAATGTTAGAATATATTAGAAAAACTAGAGAAAATCAAGATAATCTAAATGAAGAAATTAATTATAGAAACCGAATTAGAAAATTAATGGAGAATCAAAAAGAAAAATTAATATGGATAGAAGAAACCCTAGAAAATTTAGAAAAAAGTACATGTGATAGTTTATATAATTTTAAAAACTCACTACGAGAAGAACAACGCAAGATAATAAATAGCATTGAAAATCTAGCATTAAATATACATTATAGTACAATTAGGATAAATTATTATACAGAAATTTGTAAATCTATAATTACAACAGTATAAAATGATAGACTATAAATATTTAAAATATTGGAGAAAAAATATGGAAGAAATAAGATTAATAGAAATACTTATGAAAGACAATCTAATTGGATATTTTGAAACAAAAGATATAGAATATTTAGAATACCTTCAAAATAATGTAGAAGAATTACAAAAACTAAGAGAAAAAACTAAAGAATACTATAGTAAAGCATTTAATCAATTACCATATAATCACCTCCCAAGATATGAATATCGATAAAATTAACATAAATAAACTCAAAATAAAAATAAAAATAAAAATATTTAGAGAAGTTAACAAATATCCATGCACAAATAAAAATAGATTCACTGTATTTATAATAGATCTATTTAACCACACAAGTTATCCGCATTATCCGCACCCCCTACAATTGGTATCGGAACAGTGAAATTATGGTTTTCAAATCTAACTGAAAATAGTAAAAGGGTATTAAGAACTGACAACCCTACAGAAGAAACAACATCAACAACTACAACTAAATTAACACCTATAGAATTATTAAAAAACTATGAAATAGCTATAAAAGACGAATTTAGCAGCATGACAATAATAGAAGAAGAACAAAATGAAGAGAAAGATACAAATAGGAATTTAATTTTAAAATTAGAAATATTTAATATGTGTTACATAAATGAATATACTTGCGCATTTAAAGAATATTATTATAAAGGAACATATAATACAGAAGAAAGTAAAGAAATAAGAGAATTATATTTTAATAAATTACCTGAACCATTTAGTTCAAAAATAATA
>NW_025857830.1:0-3790 GCF_002878395.1 Capsicum annuum
CCTGAACAAAAGTAGAATCTCATTTTTCAAGAGGTTCCTGAACAAAATGTAAAACACTATTTTTTAGAAGGGTCCTGAACAGAAGTAAAATTCCATTTTCTAGGAGGGTCCTGAACAGAAAGTGAAATCCTAATTTTAAAGAGGGTCCTGAACAAATGTAAAATCGCATTTCTTAGAAGGGTCTTTATCAGAAAGTAAAATACCATATTTCAGAAGGGTCCTGAACAAAAGTAAACTCCTATTTTTCAGGAGGGACCTTAACATAAAGTAAAATCCCAATTTTTAAGAGAGTTCTGAACAGAGAAAGTAAAGTCCCATTTTTCAGGAGGGTTCTGAACACAGAAAGTAAAATTCCATTTTTCTGGAGGGTCCTAAAGAGAAAGTAAAATCCCATTTTTCAGGAGGATCCTGAACAGAAACTAAAATCCCATTTTTCAGAATGGTCCTGAACAGAAAGTAAAATCCCATTTTTCAGGAGGGTCTTGAACAAAAGTAAAATCCTATTTTTTAGGTGGGTCCTGAAGAGAAAGTAAAATCCCATTTTTTAGAAGGGTTCTGAACAAAAGTAAAATTCTAATTTCTAGTAGGGTCCTGTACAAAAAGTAAAATCCCAATTTAAAGAGGGTCCTGAACAAATGTAAAATCGTATTTTTCAGAAGGGTCCTGATCAGGAAGTAAAATCCCATATTTTAGAAGGATCATGAACAAAAGTAAACTCCAATTTTTCAGGAGGGACCTTAACATAAAGTAAAATCCTAATTTTTAAGAGAGTTCTGAACACAGAAAGTAAAGTCCCATTTTTCAGGAGGGTTCTGAACACAGAAAGTAAAATCTCATTTTTCTGGAGGGTCCTGAACAGAAAGTAAAATCCCATTTTTCTGGAGGGTCCTGAATATAAAGTAAAATCTCATTTTTAAAGTGGGTCCTGAACAAAAGTAAAATTTTATTTCCCAGGAGGGACCTGAACAGAAGTGAAGTCCTATTTGTCAGGGGGGTCCTGAATAGAAAGTAAAGTTTCAATTTTTAGGAGTGTCTAGAACAGAAAGTAAAATTCTATTTTTCAGGAGGGTTATGAACGGAAAGTAAAATCCTACTTTTCAGTAGGGTCCTGAACAAAAGTAAAATCCTATTTTTCAGGAAAGTCTTGAACAGTAAGTAAAGTCTCATTTTTCAGGAGGGTCCTGAACATCGAATGTTAAATCCTATTTTTCAGGAGGGTCATGAATAGAAAGAAATAGCCCATTTTCCAGTAGGGTCTTGGACAGAAAGTAAAATCCAAATTTTCGGAAGGGTCCTGAACAGAAAGTAAAGTCCCATTTATCAAGTTGGTCCTTAACAAAAAGAAAAATCATATTTGTCAGGAGGGACCTGAACAGAAAGTAAAATCCCATTTTTCAGGAGGGTCCTAACAGAAAGTAAAGTCTCATTTTTTAGGAGGGTCCTGAACAGAAAGTAAAATCCCATATTTTAGGACGGTCCTGAATAGAAAGTAATATTCTATTTTTTAGGAGGGTCCTGAATAGAAAGTAAAATCCTATTTTTCAGGAGGGTCCTGAATAGAAATTAAAATCCCATTTTTTGTAGTGTCCTGAATAGAGAAAGTAAAATCCCATTTTTCAGTACGGTCCTAAACAGAAAGTAGACTCTAATTTTTTAGGAGGGTCCTGAACAAAACCCGTTTTTCTAGAGGATCCTGAACAGAAAGTGAAATCTCTTTTTTCAGGAGGGTCCTGAACAGAAAGTAAAATCTCATTTTTCAGAAGAGTCCTGAACAGAAAGTAAAATCCCAATTTTGAAGAGGGTCCTGAACAAATGTAAAATCGCATTTTTCAGAGGGGTCCTGATCAGGAAGTAAAATCCCATATTTCAAAAGGGTCCTGAACCAAAGTAAACTCCTATTTTTCAGGAGGGACCTTAACATAAAGTAAAATCCTAATTTTTAAGAGAGTTCTAAACACAGAAAGTAAAGTCCCATTTTTCAGGAGGGTTCTGAACACAGAAAGTAAAATGCCATTTTTCTGGAGGGTCTTGAACAAAAATTAAAATCTCATTTTTCAGGAGGATCCTGAACAGAAACTAAAATCCCATTTTTCAGAATGGTCCTGAACAGAAAGTAAAATCCTATTTTTTAGGAGGGTCTTGAACAAAAGTAAAATCCAATTTTTTAGGTGGGTCCAGAAGAGAAAGTAAAATCCCATTTTTTAGAAGGGTTTTGAACAAAAGTAAAATCCTATTTTTCAGGAGGGTCCTGAACAAAAGTAAAATCTCATTTTTCAAGAGAGTCCTGAACACAAAGTAAAATCCTATTTTTCAGGAGGGTCTTGAACAAATGTAAAATCCTATTTTTTAGGTGGGTCCTGAAGAGAAAGTAAAATCCCATTTTTTAGAAGGGTTCTGAACAAAAGTAAAATTCTATTTTCTAGGAGGGTCCTGAACAGAAAGTAAAATCCCAATTTAAAGAGGGTCCTGAACAAATGTAAAATCATATTTTTCAGAAGGGTCCTGATTAGGAAGTAAAATCCCATATTTCAGAAGGGTCCTGAACAAAAGTAAACTCCAATTTTTCTGGAGGGACTTTAACATAAATTAAAATCCTAATTTTTAAGAGAGTTCTGAACACAGAAAGTAAAGTCCCATTTTTCAGGAGGGTTCTGAACACAGAAAGTAAAATCCCATTTTTCTGGAGGGTCCTGAACAGAAAGTAAAATCTCATTGTTCTGGAGGGTCCTGAATATAAAGTAAAATCTCATTTTTAAAGTGGGTCGTGAGCAAAAGTTAAATTTTATTTCCCAGGAGGGACCTGAACAGAAGTGAAGTCCTATTTGTCAGGGGGGTCCTGAATAGAAAGTAAAGTTTCAATTTTTAGGAGTGTCTAGAACAGAAAGTAAAATTCTATTTTTCAGGAGGGTTATGAACGAAAAGTAAAATCCTACTTTTCAGTAGGGTCCTGATCAAAAGTAAAATCCTATTTTTCAGGAAGGTCCTGAACAGTAAGTAAAGTCTCATTTTTCAGGAGGGTCCTGAACATCGAATGTTAAATCCTATTTTTCAGGAGTGTCATGAACAGAAAGAAATAGCCCATTTTACAGTAGGGTCTTGGACAGAAAGTAAAATCCAAATTTTCAGGAGGGTCCTGAACAGAAAGTAAAGTCCCATTTATCAAGTGGGTCCTGAACAGAAAGTAAAATCATATTTGTCAGGAGGGAACTGAACAGAAAGTAAAATCCCATTTTTCAGGAGGGTCCTAACAGAAAGTAAAGTCTCATTTTTCAGGAGGGTCCTGAACAGAAAGTAAAATCCCATATTTTAGGACGGTCCTGAATAGAAAGTAAAATTCCATTTTTTAGGAGGGTCCTGAATAGAAATTAAAATCCTATTTTTCAGGAGGGTCCTGAATAGAAAGTAAAATCCCATTTTTTGAAGTGTCCTGAATAGAGAAAGTAAAATCCCATTTTACAGTACGGTCCTAAACAGAAAGTAGACTCTAATTTTTTAGGAGGGTCCTGAACAAAACCCGTTTTTGTAGAGGATCCTGAACAGAAAGTGAAATCCCTTTTTTCAGGAGGGTCCTGAAGAGAAAGTAAAATCTCATTTTTCAGAAGAGTGCTGAACAGAAAGTAAAATCCTAATTTTAAAGAGGGTCTTGAACAAATGTAAAATCGCATTTTTCAGAGGGGTCCTGAACAGGAAGTAAAATCCCATATTTCAAAAGGGTCCTGAACCAAAGTAAACTCCTATTTTTCAGGAGGGACCTTAACATAAAGTAAAATCCCAATTTTTAAGAGAGTTC
>NW_025857831.1:0-1769 GCF_002878395.1 Capsicum annuum
GGATAGAGACTGAGAAGGGCTCTGCTAGGACTTCAGGACTGATTCCAAAATTGCCTGCTATGATGGAGTAACAAAACACAAAGATGCACCTGGGTCTAGCAAAGCATAAACATGAACATGGAAAATCTGTAACGTACCAGTAACGACAACAGGAGAATTTTCCTGATCCTGCTGGGACTAAAGAGCATAGAGTTTGTTTGGGCATTGCCCACTGGTAGCACTAGAAATGGAACCCTACTGGTTTGGGCGACTGGACTGAGCTGTAGAATAATTATGCTGACCCTGAAGACTTGACTGCAGACACTCCTTAATCCTGTGGCCTGGCTTGCCACAACCAAAACAGACATTACTACCGGCTCTGCAAATACCCTTGTGGTTCTTACCATAAGTTTGACAAAGGGGATTTGTTCGAGCACTGCTAACACTGCCCTGAGATTTAAAGCTTGGCGCTTTGTTTCTATTGCCGTCTCTGAACTTCAGCACTGAAGCACTGGCAGAGGAAGGAGCTGGAACGGCTGACTTAGAGCGAAACTATGAACAGTTTCCTCCATCTGACTTGGGGTGAGCAAAGTTGATATTACCTGACCTTGATCTCTTGTTCTGCCTCTCCCTAGTCTTAAACTTCTGCTTTTCTACTTACTGGGCATGGGTCATGAGTCTTGCTAAGGTCATATCACCAATCAGCATCGCAGACCTATACTCATTTACCATGCTATCGTTGACCTCTAATATGAACTTGCTCATCTTAGCTCTATTGTCTGCAACCACATGAGGAGCATACCTGGCTAGCTGAGTAAATCTGAGAGAATACTCCCTAACCGTCATATTCCCCTGCCTGAGGTTGATGAACTCAAGAACTTTGGCTTTCCTCAGCTCTTGGGGAAAGAATCTGTCTAAGAAGGTTGTGACAAATTCCTCCCACTTGATAGGGCCTGTATCATCTAACCTCTCAGACTTCCACTGTTTGTACCAATCATGAGCAACATCTTGTAACTGGTAGGCGGCTAACTCAACACTCTCAATAGAAGTAACACCCATGATGTCGATGACCTTCTGGACTTGGTCAATGAACTCCTGAGGGTCCTCATCAGACTTAGAGGTTCATCCGAGTGAAGTCCCAAACCCTAGCTGCTTTGGGATTGGCCATTGGATTTACCGGAATGACTAGTGGTTGTTCATTCTGTGCAGCCATAGACTGAGCAAGTATGGTAAATGTGGCTCTAAACTCCACATGGGAAACATGTTCGCCCAAAGGATCTTCGGGCTGAGGAGCTGGCTGGTTTCTTCTCTTTGGGGCCATGGTTTGGAATAAGAGAGGAATGGATTAGACTAAGAGTTTAACTTGTGATTATGCTTACTAGCATGACATGAATAATGAAGAAAGGGGACTATTCCTAAAACATCTTATAGACTCCCGCACATAAATGTGGCGTGCAACACACCCATGTACAAGACTCTACTAGATGCGGCTTTCAAACTTCCTAGGACTCTATTGAACCTTAGGCTCTGATACCAAGTTTGTGATGCCCCGATTCATTGAATCGGAATGCTACACGGTGCTCATGACCCCAAGGGACCACAAGCTAACCCATGACTGATATTTGTACCTGTATACTGCAAATCATGATATAATAATGTGGAATACATAGAACTATAAGTCCATAAGGTTCAACTGAATAAAACCATGTGGGTGAAAATACCCAAAACAACTCAATCTGAACATAAATCTGACCATAAATCTGAACGTAAATCTGAAAGCCTCTAAACTA
>NW_025857832.1:0-1027 GCF_002878395.1 Capsicum annuum
AGTAGGTTAAAATTCCAAACTAACTCAATACGCTAAATTATTCCCCGGCAATGGCGCCATTTTTTATAGCCCTCAACTTACACGTTAATTTATGTGCAAGGCAGTAGTTGTTATAAACCCAATAAGAGTCAGAGCCGAATCCACGAGAAACAATGTGAGTGGAAAATGGGTAAATTTGAAATAAAAGAACTTACTAAGTTCAAACCTAGTATACAAATATTTGGGGATTTTGAATGTTTTCAAAGATATAATTATTTTTGGGCTTCTAAAAGACTAACTTGAGACTAAGAATAATTAGAGATTAAACAATTAGATACGGGTCTTGGGATTATTCTTTCCTAAGGTAAAGTTATGCATGGGAACATAATGATTCAGTGCAAATTCTAATTATTAATTATGTGGTAGGCTAGGCTAAAAGTCCTTGATTATATTTTTTCAACAAAATATCAAAGATGTCACTCATTGAACCCTTTGAGTACCTAAACAGTTTGTCAATTAAAGCTACCTAACACCTCAATTGGTTATCCTTATATCTAAGAAGATGCAAAAAATATAGCCTACTCTCTATTCACTCTTATTTGTGATATAGCAAAAAGATAGTAAACTACATCGATTATTGTCCACTATTTCTTTGTCTCCCATAGCCCTTTTTCAAGGATACCATGGGTTCCAAAAGTTCACCCACATCTCACTTTCAAGGATGATGTGAGATTTCAGGCGTTTAGGGTTTTCACCCATAAACCCATTTTAGGTATTTGGGTGTTTGGGGGTTTTCACCCATAAACCCATTTTAGGTATTTGGGTGTTTGGGGTTTTCAACCAAAAATCTCAACTAATAAAATAAAGAAATGGTAAAACCCATCATCAACAAACTAGAATATATGCAAATACATCACAACCTACACATAATTGCACCCTATTCTAACATACTACTAAGAGGAAGAACTAGCAACTCATAAAAATAATAACCAAAAATATAAAAAAATCTCCATTAATTTGATTCATGATAAATAAAGAGAATGCAATC
>NW_025857833.1:0-1423 GCF_002878395.1 Capsicum annuum
TGATTAGCTTTAGTGTGATGCGGTGTTTGTAAAGATTGATTTGAGATCTGATTATCACCAGTTGAGTATTAGAGTATGGATATTTCAAAGATAGGTTTTTGAACTCGATATGGTCATTATGAATTCTTAGTCATGTTCTTTGGGTTAACCAATGTCCCTACTGCATTCATGAAGTTGATAAATTAGGTGTTTCGATTGTATGTCGACTCTTTTGTTATTGTATTTATAGATGATATCTTTGTTTATTCCAAGAGTGGGGCTGAGCATGAGAAGCATTTGAGGAATGTGCTTTAGAGATTGAGGGATGAGAAGTTATATACTAAGTTCTCCAAGTGTGAGTTTTGGTCTGAGTTTATTTCTTTCTTGGGTCACTTAGTGACTAAGAATGGTATTATATTTCTTTCTTGGGTCACTTGGTGACTAAGAATGGTATTGTGGTTAATCCGTCCAAGGTAATGGTATTGTGGTTGATCCGTCCAAGGTTGCAACGGTTAGTGATTGGGATAGATTTACTTCGCCCACCAAGGCTCGGAGTTTGTTAGCTTGGAAGGTTATTATTTGTATTTTACTGATGGTTTCTCATCTATTATAGCTCTGTTAACCAAGTTGACTTAGAATAAGATTTCTTTTTAGTGGTTCGATACTTGTGAGGTGAGCTTTTAAAAGCTCAAGGATTTGTTGACCTCATCTCCTATTTTAGCTTTGCCCTAGGAAGGCATAGATTTACCATATTTTGTAATACTTTAGGTGTTATGTTGATGCAGGAGGGTAAGGTGATTATGTATGCTTCTTGTCAGTTAAATCCCAATGAAAGGGATTATCCTACCCATGATTTGGAGTTGTACGTGGTTGTGTTTTCTTTAAAGTTTTGGAGGCACTACTTGTATAGAGTTCGTTGTGATATTTTCTCAGATCATCGTAACCTTCAGTACTTCTTCACCCAGTGCGATCTGAATATGAGGCAACATCATTATCTTTAGTTTCTCAAAGACAATGACTTAAATATTCTCAACTATTCGACCAAGGATAATGTGGTTGTGGATGCCTTGAGCTGAAAGTCAACTACCATGGGTAGCTTGGTACATCTTTTAACCCAGAAGAGACCTTTGGACTATAGGTTCAGTCCTTAGCTAACCAGATGGTTAGTCTTGATATTTTGACCCCTAGGTTTATTTTGGCCTTCGTAGAGACTAGGTCTTTTTTGATGGAGTAAATTTGAGCTTCTTAGTTTGATAATGTGGGTTTGAGATCGATTCGATGTAAGCTGTTGAGTGGTGAGAAAAAGGAAGCCTCACTTAATTCATATGGTGTTTCATGGATTGGTGGTCCAATTTGTGTGCTGAGAATGGGTGATTAGATTAGATTAATTTTGGAGATGGCTTGTTATGCCACGTATTTTATCCATTCGAGAGTGACTAAGTTG
>NW_025857834.1:0-1952 GCF_002878395.1 Capsicum annuum
CCATCTCAAAATTTATAGCAACCAGAGATGTCATATAAGAAAAAATCAAACCGAGATCTATCAATACATATACATCAAAATAAAAGACATGGAGCATACCAGTGACAACATCTGGAGAATCCTCCAGCTCCTGGCGAGGTGCTATATCATAGAAGCAATGATGGCGTGAACCGCCAATAGAATATGGGAGTGGGGGCACTGGTAGCTTGACTCAAGGGATGAGCGTCTTGAATCCCCTATCTAGAATACGAATAATCTCTAAGTCGGTGGCCCAACTTGCCATAACTAAAGCAACATCTCTGAACAACAAAACACTCGCCAAAATTCATCTCTACCACACTTGGCATATGAAAGGGGACGAGGTCTGTTACTCACATTCTCCTAAGTCCTGGATAGGATATTCTTTTTCCCCTGCTCCTTCCTGCTTCTAGGTGCGGGAGAACTAACTGAGGAAGGCACGGTTATAAATGGACATCTCTGGAATTAAGGGCGGTCCCTCCATAGAATCTGGACTGACCGAATCCCTACTTCCCTGATCTACCTCTTTTATTCCCTCTTACTATCTCCTTCTCTTTCACCTTATCAGCTTTAATCTATTGGGCATGTATCATCAATCGAGAAAGGTCCATCTCCCTATTAAGCATAGCAGATCTACACTCTTTCACAATGTAACTCGACACACCGGTCACAAACTTACTCATGATAGTCCTGGAGTCAGCCATCATACTAGGGGCATATTTGGACAACTGATTGAATCTAAGGCAATACTCCTTAACAGTTATGGATCCTTGTCTCAAATTTATGAATTCCTTTATCCTTGCTTCTCTCATCTCAAGAGGAAAGAATTTGTCCAAGAATGTATCCTGGAATAGCTTCCAAGTCATGGGAGCGCCATTCTCCCCTCTAATTTTTCTCCATACTTCCTCCCAATTATATGCAACATCTTTCATTCGATAGGCAGCCAATTCAACACTCTCCTCCTTAGTCATGTGCATATTCTGGGTGATCTTTCTCACTTTATCGAAGTACATCTGTGGGTCTTCACCTACCTTCGACCCATAGAACTCAAGCGAATTAATCAGCATAAAGTCACAAACCCGAGCTGCAGTTATTCTCTTGTGGAGGCGGAACAGTAGTATGGTTGTTATATTGAGTATTGGTGGTAACTTCCTGGGCTAGCACCTAAAAAGCTACCAGGAATTCTGCATGTGACACATGCTCGTTCAGGGGATCAACGGGTTAAGGTTGCTCATTTTTTCTACGAGCTCGATGAGGAGGCATTTTCTGTCATAAAAGAGCATGAATTAATAGCAGAGAGAAATAGTCGTAGGCACAATAGAATTTTAAATGAAAACAATGACTTTTCCTAAAACATCCCGTAGCCTCTTGCTCATAGATATGGCATGCTATACACAGATGATCAAGACTCTACGTAACGCGGCATGCTAGACACCCTAGGACTCTTTAAACCTTAGGATCTGAAACCAATCTTGTAACGCCCCAAGATCCCATCCCGAAACATCACATGGTGCTTAAGGCCACACGCGGCCTCAAGCTAACCCTCTAAAACTAATCATCACTTCTAGAACTCACTTTGACAATAGTCATGCTAATATAAGAGAGAATGACATATCATAAACATACTGGAATAAGATATGAAACTAGCCAGTACAATCCAAAATACTAAAATTCTGTACATACCAACCTTTTAGCCTGACAAAGCCTCTATACATTAAAATCTAGAAGACATTGGGACAAACCCCCAACTGACTAAAACAGTACTGAAAACCATAACAACAAAAAGGTATCACAAAATTACAAACATGGTCCTCGAACCATGAGGACTCACCACTGAGCAGAAGAAAAGAGGCACCCGATATCGCTAACGCGTCTGAGTACCTCAACATACATTACAAGAAAATGTAGCTCATAGAAAAATAAATGGGTCAGCA
>NW_025857835.1:0-10814 GCF_002878395.1 Capsicum annuum
GACAATTATTTGTATTTTCATTGACCATATTTTCAATTAAAATCATACCAAGCCTATCTAAATATAACACATGTATTGGTATCTTCTTTAGTCTATCTTTGTCATTGCACTCCTCGGTTGTTATCTATTTCCCACCTTTGATCATCATGCCATTAAAAGGTATTTCTTCGTGAAATTTGATTCTATTAAAATGTGCATGTTGGACAATAAAATTCTCGAGACCGAAAATAATAATCGAGACAAGAAAAATATTGCAACATTCGATTTATTGATTTCAATAAGTGAGTGTTACAATCTCTATAATTCCTCTTATTTGCTTTTTCAATTATAAATTTAAGGGCTTCGAGCTTGAACTTGACGGATTTGATCTTGACTTGTGCTTGAATCTAAAGGCTTGGTAGCTTGTTCTTCAATCTTCCTGTCTTGATCTTGAACTTGAGCTTGATTTGCGGGTTTGATGAGTTTGATCTCAACTTGTACTTGAATTCAAGGGTCTTTGAGCTTGTTCTTGAATCTTGAAGTCTTGATCTTGAAGCTTGAAACTTGTTCTTGAAATCTTGAGCTTGTTCTCGAACCTTGAAATCTTGATCTTGAAAGCTTGAGTTTTGATGAATTGATCTTGAATTCTTGAATTTGTAGAGATTGTAGAGAAATCTGTTGCTTTGATCCACGAGCTCTTTCTTGCTTCTTGTTAAACTTATTTGTCCCTTTTCTGAATTATGAGGCCCCTATTTATAGTTGTAGGAAGTAGAAAGTCATGATAAACATGAACTTCCTTTGACCAATCAGATTTAAGTGACATAACATTTCTCATGGGTTTTTAATTTACTACATCATTTTGACACGTGGCATGGTCCTATTGACTCCTTCACTTGACTTGGTATGCCACGTCATTTGACACGTGACGCTTATTTGGGCCTCTAGAATATGACAATATCTTGGGTTTAGTAAAGTGGGCTCATCATTTGTAGCCCAAATCAATGGGCTAGCCTAATAAAAAGTTAGACTTTAACTAAACCCATATATGTTTGGACTTAAATAATTACTTCAATTATATTAATTCGAAATATTTATTTGGGACTAATATATTTTAAATTTAATATAATTCGAATTTTGTACAGATTTAAATTTAATAAAATTGGATCGCCCACAAATTCTCCCTACTTCAAGACTTGTCAAGCCATTTAGTATTTTGGAGACTAGCCTTGAAGTATGATTATTTAAGCATGTTTCCTTCGTGCTTCAACGATCCTCATACATATGAATACCTCATTCAAAAATTTAAAGTCGAACCATATTGATATTGCCTCTCAAAACTGTCATTTTTTTCCATGAATCTCTACACTTAAGATCCATTGGTGAGGCATGATATCTAATTTCAAACAGATTTTAGAAGACTTTTTCATCACCTTACTTAATCAGAAATAAAACTCTTTCGATTTGAACTTAGATTGGAGAAGCAAAGAACCTCCAATTTGAATTTGTATGGGAGAAGGAAACAATCTCCAATTTGAATTTGAAGATGGAAGCTATTCTAATTTGAATTTATATTGGAGAAGAAAACAATCAATTTGAATTTGGAGATGGAAATTATTCCAATATGAATTTATATTGGAGAAGGAAATAATCTCTAGTTTGAATTTGGAGATGAAAATTATTCCTATCTGAATTTATATTGGAGAAGGAAACATTCATCCTACAACTCTATGTCGTGTTAACTAAATATCATGACTTGTGGCTTTCCAAACTAAATAGAGGAAGCTAGAATTCTGACCTGCTTATATCAATTTTGGTGTTTCCAAGTCATCAATAATATTGAGTAATTTCTTTTGCTCCCATTTTTCTCTTATTTTCGTCACTTTTTTTCAGCACAACATGTTAGTGGTAGAAAATTCATATCTCATTGTAGGCATATTGAAATCATGATCCATTTGATATTTCAAAAAACTAGACTGCAAGATCTACAACATATCCGGAATTCAGAATTAAACTCCTTCAATATAATTCTTGATAATTTTTTGAAGTTAGCCCTGAATTTTATCATGCTGAAAATTTTAGATCTGCGCACCTCTATTAAAATCTTCATATCTCAATGTAGGAATGATGCACTTGATTTTTTATGAAACTAGACTCAAAGATATATAACATATCCGAAATTCATGATTTAATACCTTCAGCATTATTTTAGACAAAATTTTGAAGTTGACTTTAAATTTTGTCATGCTGAAAATTTCAGATCTGCGCGTCTTTACTAAAACTTTCATATCTCAAATTAGGAGCGATGAAATCATGAACCGCTTGATTTTTTCAAAACTAGACTCGAAAATATATAACATATCCAAAATACATGATTTAAAACCTTCAGAATTATCCTAGATGATTTTTTGAAATTGCCTCTGCCTGCTGATATGTTTTCAATTTTAGGTTTGCATGGCGTCACAAGACAAATCATATCTAGGCATGGGAGTGTTGAAATTGTGAGTGTCCTTTTTTCGTTGGAAAGAGAACTCTAATATTTACAATACTTTTGGTAGGCGAGCAAACTCAAGGGTGTAATCTGATCCATATTTGCTGATCGAGATACTCGTCATATTTAGGTAAGCATTTTTTTTTCGTTCCCTTTTTTTCTTTCTTCTTCTTATTCTTTTTTTTTTTAGGTGAACTACAAGCTTTTGCTCAAGATAACGCCTTTTAGGTAAAGGATATAATCTTATGATGCAAAGGGATAGATATTCTTTCTTACAATAAGTAAGGTAATCTTAGAAGGTAAATCTTACGGCGCATAGGGACGGCTATTCGTCTCCGCCATAAGAAAAGGTAACTTTATGGTAATCTTACGCTGCATAGGGACGGCTACTCGTCCATGCCATAAGAAAGGTAAATTCATGGTAATCTTATGGCAAAGGTAAAGGGTAACTTCATGGTAGTCTTATGGTAAAGGTAAAAGGTAACTTCATGGTAATCTTATGGTAAAGGTAAAAGGTAACTTCATGGTGCTCTTATGGCATGAAGAGATGTTCATTCGTCCCCGCCATAAGAAAAGGGTAATTTCAGAGTAATCTTATGGCGCATCGGGATGACTACTAGTTCCCGCCATAAGAACAGGAAAAAGGTAACTTTATGATAATCTTACGGTGCAACGGGATGACCACTCGTTCCCGCCATGAGAAAAGGTAAAAGGTAACTTTATGGTAATCTTACGGCGCAACGGGATGACCACTTGTCCTTGCTATAAGAAAAGGGTAGTTTCAGGGTAATCTTATGGCGCATCGGGATGACTACTCGTTCCCGCCATAAGAAAAAAGGTAATTTCGTGAAGATTGAAAGGTAAACTCAAGAAGGTTAGAAGGATTTAAAGACTTTCAACTTATAGATCAAAGCACCTGATGACTCCAACTTTCAAACTCTGAAAGCTTCAATATGGCAGACTTGAAGACTTCAAGTCGCAGAGCATCTGAAGACTTCAACTTTTAGACTTCGTAAACTTGCAGGTTTCAATATGGTGAAGTTGAAATCTCCAAAATAAAGACTTAGTGAATTAGCAGACTTCAACTTATATGCATAGGTCATTTGAAGACTTCAACTATCAGACTTTGTGAACTTACAGGCTCCAATATGGTAACTTGAAAGCTCCAATATGAAGACTTAGTGAATTTGAAGACTTCAACTTATATGCATAGGTTATTTAAAGACTTCAACTATCAGACTTCGTGAACTTGCAGGCTCCAATATGGTAACTTAAAAGCTCTAACATGAAGACTTAGAGAATTTGAAGACTTCAACTTATGTCCAAGAAGCTTATACTTCATAGGGATCTGCCCTCATTGAGTCACCAACACTTGGTGCAAGTCTGAAGATTGATGATGTTAAAAGTCTTTTGAAGATTGAATTTCTTATATGAGGGGGAACATGTATTTTCTTTGACACTCATGCAACTGAACTCAGAATAAAATTTCAAGTGCCTACGTACCTCAATAAAGAGGATCAAGTCACAACGTAGTTCTGGGTAAGTATTTCCTTTGTTTTTTTTTTTTTTTTTTTTTTTTTTGAGTCCTAACTTTTGTGTAGGTCACCTCTTTCAAGGTTTTTAACCCAACGGACTTTTTTTTTAGCCGTACACAGTTTATACTCTTGCGGACCAGGAGTGGACATGCAGTTTATACTCGTGCCTTAAGGAGTATTATCTTCCTTTAAGGATAGTATTTCTTCAAGAACTTGGCATTGTGGGGCCATTCCTCATGCCATCTGCATCGATAAGCTTGTAAGCACTATTTGAATATGCTTCTTGTATGACATATGGTCCATTCTACTTTGGGGGTGAATTTACCCTCAGACTTACGAGAAGTAATAATGGGCCTTCTTACTACAAGGACTTGATATCCAACTTGGAAGCACCTCAAGCAAACCTTTTTGTTGAAAGAACGAGATAGCCGGGCTTGATAACATTCAATATTTTGTTGAGCCTCTAGCCTATTTTCATCAAGAGCTTCCAACTCCACAAGACGCAACTTAGCATTTTCTTCATCGGTGAGCCCTTCTTGAATAGCCAGTCTCAAAGAAGGTATTTATCGCTCAAGTGGCAGGATTGCTTTAACTCCAAAAGCAAATGAATATGGGGTTGCTTGTGTCGGTGTACGTTAAGTTGTCCTATACACCCATAAAGCTTCTTCCATTCGCTCATGCCAGTCTCATTTGGATTTGGAGACGACTTTCTTCAGCAAGTTGCATAAAGTCTTATTGAATGCTTTGGCTAGACTAGTGGCGGCAGCGTGGTACATAGAAGACTTGTGTTGTTTGAAACCAATGAGATCACAGATTTTGTTCATTAGCTTGTTATCAAATGGTTTTCCATTATCAGTTATTATGTACTGAGGAATTCTAAAGCGGTAGATGATATTCACTCAGATGAAGTTTGCAAAATTTTTTTCTTTACTTCCTTGAGAGCAACAGCTTCAGCCTATTTTCAGAAGTAATCTGTCGCGGCCAAGATGTATAAGTGTCCACCATAAGATTTTGGTAGTGGACCAACAACATCCATTCCCCAAGCATTGAATGGCCAAGATGCTACAGTTGGATGTAGTATCTCCGGAGTTTGATGTATGAAATTTGCATGAAATTGGCAAGATTTGCATCTTCTATCATAGTCCAAGCAATCTTTCACCATTGTTGGCCAACAATATCCCATTCTTTTAATGTAAAAACGGAGCTTCGATCCAGACTGATGCGATCCATAAACTCTCGAGTGCGCTTCTTTCAAAGCATAAATTATTTCTTCCTCTCCCAAATATCGTAAGAGTACTCCTTCAAATGGTCTTCAGTACAGTGTGTCTTTGTAGTAAAGAAAGCGAAGTGCATAACGACGAATGTCAGTCCTTCTCCTTAGATCTTTTGGAAGTATCCCATAACACAAGTAGTCAATGATAGGTTGTCGCCAATCTTTCTTTACAGCTTCGGACACAGCAACGAGGTATTTAACTTTACTTTCTTCATCCTCAGTTGATGGCGGTACTACTCATTCTTGGCGGATAGTGACTTGCGTCTGATTTGGAAGAGTCAGGGTTGAGGCCAAAGCAACTAGGGCATCAACTTACTTATTTTTTTTCCTTAGTACATGTTGGAGGGTTAATTTTCCAAGCCATCCCATCAACTTCTGTGCATAATCATGATGTGGTCGTAACTCAGGCTTACAGACTTCATAGCTTCCCAATAGCCCATTTTATCACCAATTGAGAGTCACCAAAAACTTGTAATTGCAGTTGTTTCATATCGACAACCATCTCTAGTCCGAGTATGAGCACTTGATACTTAACAACATTATTGGAGCAACGATTCGTTAAGGTAAAAGAGTAGGGGATGATCTCTTTTTGTGGAGTGATAAACACTACACCAATACCAGCTTCATCTTGATGTGCAGCACCATCAAAGTACATCTTTCATGGGCATCTAACTTTCACAGCCATTGTATCTTGATCAGAGAGTTCATTGCTCAGCTCCCAGTCATCAAGTATTGGGTGATCTGCTAAGAAGTCAGCCAATGCTTGTCCTTTTACAGCTTTTTGGGGAACGTACACAATCTCAAACTGTTAAAATTGAAGGTACCACCTTGCAAGTCGGTCATTGAGAACTGGTTTTGACATCACAGACTTGATGGGATTTGCCCTAGACACGAGATAGACAACATGAGCTTGAAAGTAGTGTTTCATCTTTTGGATAGAGAAAGCCAATGCCAAACATAACTTTTCAGTCGGAGAATACTTCAGCTTATTTGGTGTCATCATTCTGCTCAGATAGTAAAGTGAATTTTCTTTGCTTTCATTATTTTCTTGAGCCAGTAGTGCTCCAACTGACCTCTCTTATGCCGCGATGTAGAGTATCAATAGTTTCCCAGGTATGGGTGTCGCAAGAACTAATAGCTTCATTAAGTATGATTTGATACTCTCATAGGAATTACTATAAGCTTGGTCCCACTCAAAGGGAGTGTCCTTCTTTATGAGGCGACTAAATGGTTGACATTTTCCAGTCAGGTTTGATATGAACCTTCTTAAATATGCTAACCTTCCTTGAAGACTTTTTAACTCATGAATATCCTGAGGCTCGGGCATCTTCAAAATTGCATCGACCTTAGCTTGATCAATTTCAATTCCTTAGTGTCGCACAATGAAGCCAAAAAAATTTCCCGAAGTAAATCCAAAGGCACTTTCAATGGATTAATCTTAAGTTGATATTTTCAAAGCAACTCGAATAACATTCTTAGGTCTTTTAAGTGGTCGTATCTCTTTCTTGACTTCACCACTAGATTATCCACGTAGCATTCAATATTTTTATGGAGCAGGCCATCAAAGATGTTCTGCACAGCCCTTTGATAAGTGGCACTAGCGTTCTTTAAACCAAAAGGTATCACTTTATACTAATAAATACCTTTGGGCGTATGAAATGCAGTGAGTTCTTCATCCTTGGTCGTCATACGAATTTGGTTGTAGCCGGATGAACGATCTATGAAGGACATTGCCTCATAACTGGTGGTGGCATTTATCATCAACCCTGGTATGGGGATTGGAAAGTCTTCTTTAGGGTAGGCGTTGTTGACATCCCGAAAGTTGACACAAACTTGAATTTGGCCATTCTTCTTCCGTACTGGAACAACACTTGAAATTCATGTGGAATATTTGACTTCGCAAATAAAGCCAACTTCAATGATTTTGTTAACTTCATTTTTGATCAATGGAAACAACTCTGGCCTAAAGAGCTCTGGGCTTGCTAAACAGGATGAATGCCATTCCTGATCGCCAACTGATTGATCGTTACTTTTGGATCTAATCCAGGCATTTTCTTATAGCTTCAGGCGAAGACATCCATATATTATTTGAGTATGTCCATGTAAGCAATTTTCTCATCCACTTATAGAAATGCACTCAGGTAAGTTGGTCTTGGGTCTTCATTAGTTCCAAGATTAACTTCCTTCAAGGGATCTATTGTGGCCTTTACTCCTTCTTCAAGTTGCGATGAAGCATCTCTAGCCTCTTTCTCCTCTTGAGAATCATCGTCGTTGACAGATATATGATGACACCAAAAGGCATCTTCTATCTCTTCATCAACCTTCATTTGAGATGAGACATCTTTCTCATTCTGGGTCGTAACTGATATGAGGAGCCAACAATCTCTTCATCTTTCTCATATTCCTTGGTATAAAACACAGTATGAGCCTTTGTTTTTAACTTCTTGTTGCATGAAACTACCAGTTTCTTCTGTTGCTTCAATATAGAAGGAATCAAACTTTGGAAATCCTTTTGTATTTTAAGTAAAGAGTGCATCATCGTTCTTTGACGACTCCTCTTACGCTTGTTGCTTTTCTTCTTATTTAGAGGTCCCAACCTTTCAAATACAAAAATTCTTGCAGTTGATCCTCTAAGTCGGTTAAATACAGAAGGTTTTTTATTAGCAGCAGTGGATTCTTCTTCCATTGTGATGTAATTACTGATTGCCCTTCTTATGGAGATGTGAATTGGAGGTTGCTGCGGGTATCCTAGTCCTTCACGTGCCTGCCTGGTTATACCCGCCGATGGAAGTTTTCCCAACCTTGATGGCTCATTAGGATTGTATCCAGCCTTTATAAATAGCTTATATGTATTTGGGTCAAAGCCTTCTTTTGTACTCTTCGTAGGGAGTGTCATATCTTGTGGGCGATTTTGAGCCACAGACTCTTCAAGAAGTCTTGAGGATGGATTTATTGCATCAATCTTCCTGATAGGTAAAGGTATCTCTTTTAGCATATTATCTTGGGAATCTGATGGGTGATCTTTCTCTTTTCTTACCTTCGGCACATAGCGAAGAATGAGAGTTGCCTTCTTTTTCGTAGAAATGACACTTTCTTTATTTGAAGTGGAGAGAGGCTTCTTGGTGGTGACTTTTTTAATAGTTACTGCGACCTTCTTAGATACAAGATCATCACGCTTGGTCTTGGTGACATCTTCAACCCTTTTCTCATCCACAACATATTTCTTTAAGTAGAATTTTGTATCGACAAAATGTGACTCAGCTTCAGTGAATGGCTTGTCGTCGGCAACTATCTTTATTTCCACTCCACCTTCGAAGTACTTCAAGCATTGATAGTAGGAGGATGAGATAATTTTGTTCCCGTGCACCCAAGGTCTACCCAACAATACATTGTATGAAGTTTTAGCATCGATCACATATATCAATGGGTTTGATTGAAATCATCCATATTAATCCCCAACTTGATACATCCCATGGCCCTCTGGACCCCTTGGTTGAAGCCTTGGATTATTATATGGCTTTCGTCCAGTTAGCTAGTAGAGATGCCAAGTTTCTTCATCGTGCGAATAGGCAGGATGTTGACTCCAGATCCCTCATCTATCAAGATTCTATTGATTTTCTTTCCTAGAATTTGACCCATCATCTATAAGGAACGGTTATGTAGGGCCTCACCAAGCAGAAGATCGTTATTTGTGAATGTGATTTTTTTATCATACACATGTGCCTCTTCGCCAAGAGTTTCGGCAGGTTTTTCAGAAGATGAAGGAACTTCCATGGGTAGATTCTCACCCTTTGCCCCCTCTTTGGTGGTATTAAAACAAGATTCCTCAAGGTTAACTTGGGCAGTCTTTACACGAAACTAATTCAATAAGAATTCCTCCAAAGTCACCAGACGCCGAGATTTTTTGGGGTGAAGCTCCATCACCCTCGTTTTCTTTGAGAATTCAACCAACTTCTGTTTCCTTGGTTTCTTTACCATTCTCTTTCTGGTTGGATGCTCGGATGACTCCTTTTGCAGACTCATCCTTCTGCGTCTGCGCCTGGTCACCATAGTCCAACCTTCATCATTGCCTTCATCAACTGAAGACTTGTCAAGCTCTAATATTTTCCCATTATGTTCTTCAACACATATTTGGACAGGGTCGAGCGAGCCAAAAGTAATAGAGATTTGATGAGAACTGGCTGTCTCATCATCGAAGAAGATCTTCTTCTCTTTTGCAAGTTGCATGACTTTATCTTTAAAGACAAAACACTTTTCCAGAGGATGACTTACGAGCCTATGATATTTACAATAATTAGGGTTATTGGTCCTTCCAGCTTCATTGGGATGCTTCATCTCTGGGAGTTCAATGAGCTTATACTTAAGTAATTCATCGAAAATCTCAGCAACATCAGAATCAAGGAAGGGATATTCTTTTTCTTGCATCTCCTTTAAAGTTTTCTGATTTGGACGTGCTCTAGAAGTCGTCTTCACACTTTGATTCTTGCTCACCTTTGTGGTGACCTTCATAGGAGACACATCAAAATTTATGGACTCCTTGTTGTCATTTTTGGGGACAAACTTGCCCCATCTTTTGGGTTCCTGCTTATCCTTTCCCCTTCAAGGGTCATGGATAGATGTTGATCCCTTTCCAGCAGAAGACACACTCAACTCTATATCATGAGCACGAGTAGCTAGCTCTTCAAAGGATTTAGGCTTAATGCCTTGCAAGATGTAGAGAAGTTCCCAGTGCATTCCTTGGACGCACATCTCTATTGCAGAAGCTTCGTTGAGACTATCTTTGTAGTTTAGGCTAGCATTTCTCCATCGATTAATGAAGTCAATGGCTGGCTCATCCTTTCTTTGTCAAGTATTTGTGAGCTCTACCATGCTCACTGTACGTCTTTTGCTATAAAAGAGATTTAGGAACTCATGTTCCGATTGCTCTCAACTATCGATGGAGTTAGGCTCGAGGTCCGTATACTAATCAAAAGGCATTTTCCTTTAGGGAACGAACAAACTGTTTGACAAGATAGTCACTGTAAGTTCCAGCATTATTACATGTCTCAACAAAGTGTGCGACATGTTGTTTCGGATTACCTTTTCCCTCAAATTGTTGAAATTTGGGGGGTTGATAGTGGACAGGCATTTTGAGGCTATCTATTCTCGCAGTGTAGGGCTTGGCATACGTGAGGAAAGACGTGGTGACAACATCATACTTGTCTTTGAGGGTACCTTCAATGAATTCCTTTAATTGCTCAATCGGGATTATTCCCTCAGAAGAAACTTGTTCCTCTTTAGCTAGTGGTGTTTGTTTTACAGGATGTTCAGACTCGTGAGCCTCTGAAACTTTTCCCAGTACATGGCTAGACTGTCACGCCCCAAAATCCCATCGGGCCAGACTGGCACCTGAAGCCGAGAAGGCCCGAGAGAACCCGTTCAGATACCTGTACTTTCACTTACATGTCACCAAAAATTTGGATAGCACTTCGTTGCATATAGAAGGGTCTCATTACCTGTATCAGCACAACACACACAAATATATATATATATATATATA
>NW_025857835.1:13814-29106 GCF_002878395.1 Capsicum annuum
AGGGTCCTAAACAGAAATTAAAATTCCATTTTTCAGGAGGGTCTTGAGCATAAAATAAAATCTCATTTTTCAGGATGGTTCTGAACATAAAGTAAAATCCCATTTTTCAGGAGGTTCCTGAACATCATTTAAAATCTCATTTTTTAGGAGGTTCCTGTATAGAAAGTACAATCTCATTTTCTAGGAGGGTTCTGAACATAAAGTAAAATCTCATTTTTCAGGAGGATCCTAAACAGAAGTAAAATCTCATTTTTCAGGGTCCTGAATAGAAAGTAAAATCCTATTTTTCAGGAGGGTCCTGAACCCAGGAGTGTCCTGAACAGAAAGTAAAATCCCATTTTTCAGGAGGGTCCTGAGCAGAAATTTAAATCTCATTTTTCTGGAGTGTCCTGAACAAAAAGTAAAATCCCCTTTTTTGGGAGGATCCTGAACATAAAGTAAAATCCCATTTTCCAAGAGGGTCCTAAATAGAAATTAAAATCCCATTTTTTAGGATAGTCCTGAACAGAAAGTAAAATCTCATTTTTCAGGAGGGTCCTGAATAGAAATTAAAATCTCATTTTTCAGGAGGGTCCTGAACATAAAGTAAAATCCTATTTTTCAGGTGGGTCCTAAACAGAAAGTAAGTTCCCATTTTTTAGGAGGGTCCTGAACAGAAATTAAAATTCTATTTTTCAGGAGAGCCCTGAACAGAAAATAGAATCCCATTTTTCAGGAGGGTCCCTAACATAAAGTAAAATTCAAGATCAAAAAGTAAATTCTCATTTTTCAGGAGGATCCTAAATAGAAAGTAAAATCTCATTTTTCAGGAGAGTCCTGGACAGAAAGTAAAATTCCATTTTTCAGGAGGGTCCTGAACAGAAAGTAAAATCCTATTTTTCAGGAGGGTTCTTAACAGAAAGTAAAATCTCATTTTTCAGGAGGGTCCTTAACATAAATTAAAATCCCTTGGACATGCTTCGCCCCCGTTACATCAAAGGAAAAATTTTCAATTGAAAACTTAGTGGTGGTTTGCAACACTTGGCTTTCCAAGCATCTGCTCCAGCAGTTGTTCCTTTCATCTTTGTTTCAAATTGCTGACACTTGCCCCTGTCTTGTCGCATCATTGATCCAGACCAGATCGGGAAATGCCTTTGACTCAAATACCGAGCCTCTATTTTACCATGCCTCTAAGATGCACCTTTTGACATCTGATACTCCCATGAATCCAGCAACCTGTCGGTTGATAGACTTTCTTTGCTTTGTGTTGAATTATGATCCTATTTCTTTCATGTGTTGGTCCTTGGCTTTTCCTCATACAATTGGAAAGATTGGTAGCAAGTTTTGAAATTCTTTCTCGCTTGTTTTGACACAGAATAGACTCAGTGAGTGTAAAGAAATGATGGTGACTTTTCTTTTGATAAATGACATAAAAGAGACAAAAATATGAATGTATAAATGAAAGAAAAAGTGCAATGTCCCTCTTTTTAACATGAAGAACACTTATCTGAATATGGCAACCAACTCCAATGACTATGTCAAGCATTTTGGATTAAGCTGTCTGATCTTCCTATCCAAACTTCCCATTTGTTGTTGAGTTCGTGCCTTCACCGTCGAGCCGCTTCTTCAAATCCATTGGACTCATATATATCATTTAATTGACGACATCTTAAAAGACTTTCGCCAACAAATCTCTTTCCTTTTCACTTTTCTCTCGAACTCGCCATCGCCTTATGATTCCCATAAGGGTTTTCACCAATAAGACTCTCTCATTTTTATTTCTCTCAACTCACCATCGTCTTATGGTGCCCGCGAGGGTTTTCACCAATAAGACTCTCATTTTTATTTCTTTCTTGATTTCTTATCCTGAGGGAGAAAAGTAGTACCCTACAATGTATCATCATATCCATTGCATGCTTGGCCTTAGCATTATAAAAAATTGATCTAAAGGACTTTCTTTGGTTGTAACTTGGCTTCCGAATAAGGTTAGAAAAAGATGGCAAGAGGCTCAAACGACACTTAAAGTGGGGGTGGGACTTACAATTTTTAGAATCGACTCAAATAAAACATTAACCCATGCCCTGATTTTTGTTGACTGGGTGACTCTAAAATCTTTATTTGGTTGGATTGAGCCCTGAGTAGGGAAACCTACGTATATCACTCCCAAAAGAGGAGAATTAGGTCGCACGTAGTTCCATCAGCTTGTTCTTTGTTTTGATTTGATTATTTTCTTTTATTTTCAAATTCTTTCTTTTATTCTTATTTTACTGATATTTATCTTTGACTCTATTTTGATTCCAAAGAGGGATATGAAAGAAAAATAAAACTAAGCTCAAACGGGTAAACAAAGGATGACACAATGTTTGGACAGAAGAATAAAATGCCTTCTTCATATCAATTTTCAAAACTGCAAGTACTAACTATGCCATAGAACCAATAAGGAGTAAAAATATCATACATAGTATCTTTTGACTGCATCGGCATTGATAGCCATTTCTGCCATTTTGCCTTCAATATCTATCAAATATAAGGCTCCATTGGGCAACACTTTCTTTACAATAAAGGGACCTTGCCAATTTGGGGAGAACTTGCCTTTCGCTTCAACCTGATGAGGAAGGATACGCTTTAATACCAACTGACCAACTTCAAAATTCCTGGGTCGTACCTTTTTGTTATATGCTTGAGCCATTCTCTTCTGATACAATTAGCCAAGTCATACCGATGTCAGTATTTTTTCATTAATGAAACTCAACTGTTCCAGTCGGTTTTTGACCAATTCATCATCATCAATCTCTACTTCAACAATGACTCAAAGAGAGAGAATTTCAGTTTCTGCGGGAATGACTGCTTTTGTTCCGTACACCAATAAATATGGAGTTGCCCTTATTGAAGTGCGAACAGTAGTGCGATAACCTAGCAGAGCAAATGACAACTTCTCATTCCATAGTCTAGACCCTTGCACTATTTTCTGCAGTATCTTCTTGATATTCTTATTGGCGGCTTCCACAACGTCATTTTCCTTTGGACGATATGGAGTGGAATTTCGATGTATGATCTTAAACTGTTGGCACACTTCTTGCATCAAATGACTATTGAGATTGACAGTATTATCTGTAACGATCATCTTTGGAATTCCAAACCTACAAATGATGTTGGCATGAACGAAATCTACCACCGCCTTCTTTGTCACTGACTTGAAAGTTACTGCTTCTACCCACTTTGTGAAGCAATCAATGGCCACCAAAATAAATCTATGCCCATTTGACGCTTTTGGCTCAATCGGTCCAATCACGTCCATTCCCCAAGCTACCAAAGGCCATGAAGCAGACATTGCATGCAACTCAACAGGAGGAGAATGTATAAGATCACCGTGTACTTGACATTGATGACATTTTCAAACAAATCGAATAGAATCCCTCTCCATAGTAAGCCAATAATAACCTGCTTTGAGAATCTTCTTAGACAATACATAATCGTTCATATGAGGCCCGCATACTACGAAATGAACTTCAACCATGATTGCCGAAGCTTCTTTTGCATCAATAAACCTTAAAAGTCCCATTCTCTTTTATAAAATTCTCCTACTTAAGAAAAATCCACTAGACAAATGCCTAACAGTCCTCTTTTGATCATTGGTGACATGTGTTGGGTATTCTCCTGACTGAATGTATCGCTTGATATCAAAGAACCAAAGTTCTCCATCGAGCTCTTCTTCAACCGCATTACAGTAAGCATGCTGATCACGACTCTGTATACGCATTGGATCTATGTAGGCTTTATCTGAATATTGGAGCATTGAAGACAGAGTGGCTAAAGCATCAGCAATCTCATTATGAATCCTTGGAATATGCCTAAATTTTACTGACACAAACCGTTGACATAGCACTTGCAAGCATTGTCTATATGGTATGAGCTTCAAATCTCACGTCTCTCAATCGCCTTGAATTTGATGGATGAGCAAATCTGAATCCCCCAACACTAATAGTTCCTGACCTCCCATATCAACAGCTAGCCTCAAACCCAGAATGCAAGCTTCATATTCCGCCATGTTATTGGTATAATAAAATCGAAGTTGCGTTGTTATCGGAAAATGTTTCCCCGCCTCAAAGATAAGAACTGCACCTATTCCGACTCTTTTCATGTTGACAGCTTCATCGAAGAACAACTTCTAACCTGGATCAGCATCTATAATGACTTCATCGACACACAACACTTCTTCATCAGGAAAATATGTCTTTAATGGCTCGTACTCTTCATCAATGGGATTCTCTGCAAGATGATCTGCCAAGGCTTGGACTTTTATGACAGTTTGAGTCACATATACAATGTCGAACTCGGTCAGCAATATTTGCCACTTTGCCAAACGACCGGTCGGCATAGGCTTCTGAAAGATATACTTTAAAGGATCCATGTGGGAGATGAGATAAATAGTGTAGGACAAAAGATAATGCTTCAACTTCTGTGCTACCCAAGTTAGGGCACAACACGTCCTTTCAAGAAGAGTGTACCTGGCCTCATATGCAGTGAACTTTTTGCTAGGATAATAAATAGCCTACTTCTTTTTGCCCGTGACATCATGTTGACCCAGGACACAACCGAAAGAATTATCCATAACCGATAAGTATAAGATCAAAGGCTTACCAGGCTCTAGTGGTACCAGCACGGGCAGATTTGACAAATATATTTTGATTTTGTCAAACGTTTCTTGACATTCTTCAGTCCACTCTACCGCAACACTCTTTTTCAGCAACTTGAAAATCGGCTCACACGTGGTTGTGAGTTGAGCAATAAACCTGCTGATGTAGTTCAATCTACCAAGCAAACTCATCACCTCTGTCCTATTCTTGGGCGAGGGCAAATCCTGAATAGCTTTGATTTTCGAGAGATCCAATTTAATTCCCCGATGGCTGACTATAAACCCCAACAACTTTCTAGATGAAACTCCAAACACATATTTTGTCGGGTTGAGCTTGAGATTATACCTGTGAAGCCTTTCAAAGAACTTTCTTAAATCTTTAACATGGTCAGCCTGACTTTTTGACTTAATAATCACATCATCTACATAGACCTCAATCTCCTTATGCATTATATCATGAAACATAGTGGTCATGGCTCTCATGTATGTTGGTCCAGCATTCTTCAAATCAAACGGCGTCACTTGATAGCAATAAGTACCCCATGGTGTGATAAAAGACATCGTTTCCACATCTTCATCATCCATAATGATCTGGTGGTATCCGGCATAGCAATCCATAAACGAGGCAACCTCGTGTTTAGCATAATTGTCCAGCAAAATATGGATATTGGGAAATAAAAAATCATCCTTCAAACTTGCTCTGTTCAAATCACAGTAATCAACACATACTCAAATTTTGCCATCTTTCTTTGAGACAGAAACAACATTGGATAACCATGTGGGATAACGAGCCACTCGAATGACTTTGGCTTCAAGTTGTTTCATGATTTCCTCTTTGATTTTGATACTTAGATCAGTATTAAACTTCCTCAACTTCTATTTGACAGGGGGAATGCGGGATTAGTTGGCAATTTATGGGCCACTAATTCAGTGCTTAAACTAGGCATATCATTATAAGACCATGCAAAAACATCCTTATAATCAATTAAGCTTGAATCATTCCATCTTTTTTCTATGGTAAAACATGTACACTGATTTTAGTTTCCCTAATATGTTATTGATTTCCTAGATTAATTGGCTCAGTTTCATTCAAATTAGGATTCGGCTTGTCTTCAAACTATTCCAACTCTTTGCTTTTTTTCTGCTAGTGTCCCTTCTTCATCATATTCCCCTCTTGCTTCATTATAACTTGATTAGTTTGGATTTTAAGATCAGCCTAAAAATTCTGCATGCATGTTATGTCATTAGAATCAGCATAAAGAGAACCGCATAAAGAAAAAGACAAAAACGAAATATATTAAACACGGAACAAAAGGGACATTGCATTTCATTAAAAGGAAAGATGGGGGTATAAACATAAATGCCACCATAACATAAACAAACTAAAATCCAAATTACAACCCTGAAATAACTCAGATAAACAGAAAGAAAAACAAAACAAACTACCAAAATTCCCTCCTGATGGGGAGAGGAGTGACTTCCCAATTGTTGAGCTGAAAAGCTGGACCTATGAATTGCACGTCTGCCTTACTGGTACCTTCTCCTGATTCAACCAAGTCAACTACGATCAACAGGTTCTGGAAGTCATCAACCGATTCAGCTCCAAACTCTATAGGTGCCACGACATTGTCCTTGATGAATAACTTACTGAGTAGGGGCACTAGGCGAGGGAGTGACCATGTTTCCTTTTTCCTTCCCTTGGCCTTCTTTAGATCTTCAACCGTAGGTTCAAATCCCAAACCAAAAGTGCCCATATTCTCATTCGGGCATATGGGATGAACCATACCATGCAGATACACTCCCAAACCCCTTTCTGGATTGAATTCATATTTTAACATTTCATTTATCATCATGACAGAACCAGAAGACAATTGTGGTCCTGGAATAACCTGCCCTTCAACGATACGATTCACTGATACTGTATCAAAAGTTTGATAGACAAATATCTCCTCTACATTGTTTTCTTCAATAAGGGACAAGGGAGAATCCTCGTAGGTGGACAAATCCCCTTCACCATAAATAACCACTTCTTGCCTGTCATGCTTAAACTTGATGATTTGGTACAATGTAGATGCAACCGTCTTGGCCTTGTGGATCTATGATCTTCCCAATAACAAATTGTAAGAGAAGTCTATATTCAATACTTGAAACTCTATGGCGAACTCAACGGGCCCTATAATCATCATTAGTTCTATTTCACCAATGGAGTTTGATTTTGCACCATCGAAAGCCCTGACACATACATTATTGGGCCTGATCCTCTCAACATCAATATTCAACTTTTGCAAAGTAGAAATAGGGCAGGTATTTGTACCTGAACCTCCATCAATCATGACATGAGTGACATAAATATCTTTGCATTTCACTGTAATGTAAAGATCCCAATTATGCCCCGTACCTTCAACAGGTAATTCATCGTCAGAGAAGCTGATCCGATTGACCTCAAAGATTTTTTCAACTATTTTCTCAAGCTAATTTACTGTAATCTCCCTAGGAACATATGCTTCATTTAACACCTTCAATATAATATCACGATGTTCCTTGGAATGCAACAGCAAAGATAAGAGGGAAATTTGAGCAAGGGTTCTCTTCAACTGATCTATTGTTGACTACTCTTGCAACTTCATCTTTTTTAAAAATTCTTCGGCTTCTTCTTTGGTAACAGGCTTTTTGATAGATTAAGGTCCGCTCGCAATTGGCTTGGACTTCCTTAAACTTTCAGGCACGAAGCATCTTCCTGACCAAGTCAAACTCCCTACCTCATCTACATCTTCCACTACTTCCTTCCCTTAATTGGTCATCAGAGTCCACTTATAGTTCCAGGGAACCTTTTTTGTATCAACTATCGGAGGTTGGGTTATTGGTTTGAGGATAATAGGCGCTGCTAGTGCTCCTTTCACCGTCAAGATAGGCTTACTCGGAGCTCCTACCACTATCAACTTAGGTTTATCCTGACTTAAATCAACATATCTTCTGGCACCTTACACTGTGATCATGGGTTTCTGTGTGCTTTCTTGGGATTTGTATTCTTCCATTCCTTCCTAGCTTAATGATATTGCTTTCAACAACTCTGCTAAGTTCACTGATTTTTCCTCATTGGTCTGTATCTTGACAATAGGCTTATAAAACCTCGACGACTCTTTCCCATCGTATATCAATTCTAACATATTGGTTTCAGCATGGGTTGGCAGCAGATTCTGGTTAATATTTGAAACCTCCGGAGCCTAGACCGGCATCTAATTTATGTCAATTAAATCTTGAAAAGCTCTTTTTAAATACCAGTATTTCTCGATATCGTGGTCTGGCATGTCAGAATAATATGCACACCTTAAAGAATAATCGAGATTCCTCAGAGGTGGATTTGAAAGCCTTCCTTGAATTGAGCTTAAGACCTTCATCTTAATCAACCTATCAAACAAGCTAGCATATGACTCTCCAAGAGGTGTGAACTGATTTTTGACCGCCTTCTCTTTCTTGTACTCGGGCCTGGGTTGGAAATCGAGTCTGGAGGGGTTTTGGTAATTTGGTAGAGCTGATAGACAATTTTATGGAGCTTGTGCACGCCACTGCGGGTAAGAAGGATTTGGGCATATGGATGCGCGCTATATACTGGGTATAGAGGTTTTGAAATAGAATATAATGTGTTTTGATGAGGGTAGTAATGGTGGGGAGGAATATATGGAACTTGGGCGTAGACTTGGGCCTGGGATTGGGGATAGGGCCAAAGCAGTCTTTTGGGATAGGAATGGGTTCCAGCTATAACGGTTGCCATGTCCTCTTTCTTGTTTTTACCTTCGAACGTACCAGATCCACCTTGAATCGCTTGTGTGGTGGTTTTCAATGCAACAAAACTCACTATTCGGCCGGTCTTGATTTCATCCTCTATTATTTCTCCCATTTTGAGGACTTCAATAAAAGACTTTTCCATTGTCGAAAGTAAATGTTGAAAATAGGTCTCATCCTGTGCCTGAATGAAGACCTCTACCAGCTTACTCTCCTTCATTGGAGGCTTTACCTGGCGGCCTGTTCATGCCACCTTATCGTGTATTTCCTAAAGCTTTCAGTACTTTTCTTCTTCATGTTGACCAAGGATTTTTCGTCCGGAATCAGGTCAACCTTATACTGAAAATGTTGCACAAACTTAGAAGATAAGTCATCCCAGCTATTCCACTTGTCGATATCTTGATCGACAAACCATTCTAAAGCCAGATCGGAAAGACTCTCGCCAAAGAAAGCCATAAGCAACTCTTCCCTCCCTCTGCAGCCCTCAATTGGTTGCAATAACATCTCAAGTGTGCCACGGGATCACTGTGCCCAGCATACTTCTCGAACTTGGGCATTTTAAAACCGAGGGAAAGGTTGACGTCTGGAAACATGCAAAGATCTTTATAGGAAACACTCTTATAACCTCCGGTTCCCTACAGATTCCTCATGGCCTGTTCTAAACTTTTCAATTTCCGCGTTATGACCTCCTGTTCCTCTGTTGTGATAGGTTTATCCGTATCAAATGGAAATATAGGTGGCTAAGTATACCCATACGATTCATTCATTCTCAAATTAGGCTCCGGGGCATAATACTGACTATCTGAAACCTTCAATACTGGCTCACTGGCAGACCGAGGAAGCACCATTGTCGGACGCACAGCATATGTGGGAGCTTTAGGTGGTGGCAGAGCCACAAACACCGGTGTGATAGGTGGCACTGGCTGAACAGTGGGCCTTGATTGGGGAGCTGTCAGGGGCACACTAGAGCTACCCGAATAATATTGACGTGGAGTAAATCCTGATGCGTGCTCCGGTGACTCAATAGGGGCAGAGAATTGAGCCTGAGAAAGCGGTGGCCAGTTAGAGATATTCCCAAGAACTTCAGGGAGCGGAGGAGGAGGCATGCCACTAGCCCATGATCGATACTGATCTATTAATTGTTGCCTGAGTCTTAGAACCTCATCATTGCGTTCTAAACTTTCCTCCCTGGGATCCTGATCTGGGTCAATGAGTGAATTTTCAATCTCCCTACTAGCCATGGCAAGCTTTGCTTTTGATCTAGTAAAGTACGGGTGACTAGACAGAGTGTTGCAAACCAACCACTGTTATCTGAAAGAACATGCTCATCATAGACAACACCCATTAGGATTAGGCCACACAACAAGCATGGGAATCACATTGGTAAAATTGTCCTAGATTCATGTTCATTTCTACCAGCCTTTTAGGGTAGCGAGGTCATTTTAACATTATCCCGATCTTTCTCCTACACTCAATTGCTTCTTTCCTCCAACCACACCTCTTTTGTTTTTTTCCATCCTCGCTTCTCTTTTCTTTCACATCAGTCTCTTTCCTTCCTTTTTCTTGTCTCATCATCCTTTCTTTTCTTTTCTTCTCTCGCTACCTACCTTTATTTTATCATTCTTTATGGCTTTTGCTTTTCTTTAAAAGAGAAAAAATAATGAAAAACAATGAAAAAAAATAATTAGATCGAACCCAAAAGTAGGTTGCCTACGCATCATGTTGTACATGAATCAGATCTTGTGTAGTTTAGGCAACATATGCACAATATCACGAAATTGAAGATTTTTGATTTTTTGATTTTTTTTATTTTTTTGTAACGATAAGCAAACAAAATGAAAGGACCATGCAACATTGCGACACATTCATAAGAGAGACAACTACAGATTAAGACAACTTAAATCTAATCACCAAATACCAAACAACACTCTAAACCCATAAGACAACATGTGAGACATTCCTAATAAAGACCATAATGTTAAAACAAACTTGACATGAACTTAACAAATACACGCCAATACAATGATAGAAAATAAATGACTCAAACTAAATAAAGATAAGAAGTGCTCCTTCAAACTAGTGCTCTCTGTGATGTCCCTAGCTGAGATGGACCCGTCTATGAAGTTCTCGCCTTACCAGTCAAATTTTGCAACATACCCTGCAATGACACCTTGATATTCGGAAGAAATCTCCTAGTACGTGTTGTGGCCTCATGGGGAGTACACCGTAAAGACTGTTCTGATACCCTTCCATAGTTGTGAGCAAACCTGCTAACTGAACTCTCAATTCTTCCACTTTGGCCCCGCACTTTCATCCTGGCGGTCATCGACTATACATTCTTTCTATATTCTCCCTCTAAGTTGTGATGGTAATGGCCTACTGACACCCCGAGGAATGAATTGTAGCCAGATTCCATATCTTAGAGTGTATCCTGGATTATCTAAATCTTCCTTAAGAGTATTCATGCGCTGCCACGTTGCATTATCCCAGAACTGCTCGTATTTAATCTCATCCTTAGATTGGTCTCTAAAATACTCAACGTCCTTTTCGAGATCCATTACCGTGGAACATATTACAGTCTGCCCAACTGACACATTACTCTCAGAGGGGTGTATGGTCGAGTACAATTTAGTCCCAACAAAACAAGAAGGATTTACATGCTACATCCGACCAAGATTATTTTTAGGTGAAGCCAAAAATAGGTCCACAGAATATTGTCATCTGTTCATGATTCGAGGAATTCAATCCAAGCCTCGACTCCCAATGGCAATGAGAATTTTTCAAAGCGCATTCTTTCTTCCATGGCTTTCACTCGATCAGAAAAGCAACGATCAATGACATCTAATTTTATCAAAGACAGAGCATGCAAATACTCCATCATCCATAGTTGCAACACTAGATTAATTTCCTCGAAGAACCGCATCCCCCCTTTTATTTCAGTTAAGGCCTTATATATCTCTACTAAAATCATTGGCACTAGAGTAACCTTGCTCCTTTGATCCTTATAAAATAAAGCCATCACGACAGATTGCAACCGAGTATTAATACGTCTTTCATCTTGTGGAAACACTAAAGTACCTAACAAAGCGAGAGCGAAGATTTCAAGACGTTTTCTTTCCCATTTCTTCTTAGTTATATGAAACTCATCCCAAAAATAATCAAAACCTCTCAATGATCCGAATTGAGCGAACAAGTAGTCTAGGGAAATCCATGATTGATTAAGGCATCCCAAATGCATATTCTTACTCTTTAGACCACAACGTTGAAGAAAGCTTGAGCTTGTATGATTGCGGGCTCGGATCATCTTTAGACGGATATAAGACAACTGACACAGACCAGATATTTTTGCCAGAGTAGGCGTCATTTCACATTTTCCAAATCTAAACACCAAACTACTAGGATCCTAAAAAGTCGATGTCGCCTCTATCAGATCTGGATGGCGCGCGTGACGCAGGAGGGCTGCAAGATTACTCAACACTATCTTTAGCTCATGCTGCTCAGCGTAGTTGAACGTATCCCACCACTTGACTAACTTTTTAGGGACCTTGGAAACCATCCGAACTCTAGACCTCGTGGTTGGGTCCATCCTAAAATAACACATAGAACATTAACTTAACAAGCAATCCAATTAGAGCAAAAGATTCCCAACCCTTGGGAATTTGACACAAACATATGTCGAAGGGACAGACCACTTATGACTCTAAATCACCGAACAGTACCGCCGAATGAAATCAGCCTACTTGGCAAGGACCAGTTAACAACACTAGATTACGTACAGATAGACCCTAGGCTAAAATCGAGACAAAGACTAAAAAAAAAAGAGACTACCGGACCCATTGAGGGTTTCCTACGTATTCTGCCACGAGGGACGGGAATCAGGTATGCGTAGTTAGTCCAAATTGGACAATTAATGATTAAATAACAGATTGCACCCTAACTTAAGAGACATAACCAAAGATTGACGAATAAAATCTCTTTTGGGGTTTTTAACTAGACACTCCAAACAAAACTGACACCAACAAATATGAAGGAAAAATCTTTTGATATTTTCGTTATATGATATATGAAATGTACAAAACTTCTACCATATTTTTTGAATTATAAAAGGCTCCTATTAAAAAAACTTTTTTGAAGTTTTCAAATTATGAATGCATGTTAAAGGAGACAAAGTAAAAAACTTTTGATTTTTTGATTTTTTTTTTATTTTTTTTATTTTTTGTATAAATGAGTGCCAAAGATAAAAAATATTTTTGCATTTTTGAATTGTAAAAATCAAAAGCCATAAAGAACACTAAAAACTACGAAATGCTTTTTTTTTTCACTTTTCCACATTTCTTGTCTACACACTTTACTTCTAGCACATGTTTTTCCCCAAATCAGTCCGTCAAATGACCACGTTATCATCAAAGATGCGACATTTAAAACGTAGGGATCTTTAGAGGTGAGTCTCCTACAAAGGACTAAGTGGGTCCCGCTAGATCTCAATATGATGCAAATAAACATGACCTAAGAGCTGACCTACGTTGGGGTTCACTAACAAGCCTGTTCGGGGGAGCATATGATCGATAGTGGCTGCGAGAACTTTCCACTCACTCCATAACACCGACGGATCCCCCTTCTAAGATAAGGGTGACTCAACTATAGGTCGTGTACAACACGTGTACTACGGACTTGTTGCAGAAAGAATGACTCGAGTTATGAACATGATGACAGATATAAAGCGGCAACACATAAAGAGAAAACTATAAACAAAGAGCACGTAAACACTCAACAATGATAAACAATAACACAAAACAACACAAACAATGTCTATACACCCATAATGCCAAACAAAGCCGATACAACTCCAAAAATAAGCTCGAATTCTGAAAAATATCCCCAGCAGAGTCGTCAGAGCTATCACACCCCATTTTAACTTTCAAAAAAGATTAATTTTATGGTTCGAAAGGGTTTTTATTATTAAAGTGACAAAAGGTTTAAAATTTGTTTCGAAAGGGATTATTTACATTTTTATTTAGAGTCGCCACTTGGCATTATCCGATGTGCTAAGTCACCATTGGAAAATTCTTTTCAAAATCATTTGACTCTTTAAATTGGTTGCGAACAGAGATTTCGGCTAAGGAATTCTGTTGACCGAGGGAAAGGTGTTAGGCACCCCTCGATCCCGTGGTTCGACCACGGTCGCTTGGTAGAGAGTATCGGCTAATCTGACATCAACGAGTGTATAAACAACACACAAAAACACAGAACAAACAAACAAAACACACAAAAATAAAACAACCCAAAATTTAGTATTCAGTCCAATTATATTCCCAAAAAATGAAAAGTGCGGAAACGTAAGTCTACTCTAGCCTATACTAATCCTAACTACGCTCTTATGCTAGCCGACGCCTTGGGTTTGTTCTCGATCCCCTTTGCCAACATAGTACGTCGGGGCATTCCCCGGTGAATAAATATATATACAAATACTTCGGGGCATTCCCCGGCCAAATGAATACATTTTGAATTAAATAAGATAAACCAAAAAAAAAAAAGCATTGACACACATTTAAACATTCAAACGCATTTAACAAAATATCACTCCTAAATGTTGCCTACCCGAACCTATTGTTGCCTACCCCGCTTGACCTATCAATCAATGACATCAATGAATCAGAACAACAATATTCACTTTGTCAACTTCCAATTCCCGTCCCACTTATACTTATTTCTAATTGGGTTTAAATCATTCAATTCAAACAATCAATATGATGATCCAAACATATCAAAATCAACGAAAATAAAAGCCAACACACCATGAATTCAACACATAAAGCATCAAATGATTAAGATTAATCGAAAAGGAGATGAGAAATGGACCTTCCAAGAGCCGATTTCTTTGATAATATAGAATTAAAGAAACTCTAATCCAAGAGTCTGAATAGGAAACCTCAACAACGATGGAATCCAAGCTCGGTATTGAAGAACTGAGACCCAAAACTGAACTCAACGAATGAGTCAAGACGAACCGAAATCGAAATTCCCGAACCAACAACGATCAAACCAACATTAGTAACCCCAGATCACCAACTGAACAAATTTTAAACCAAGAATACACCCTAAAAAAATGAATGAATCCAGCCCATCTCAAAAACCCCAAAAAAGCACGATTATCGAAGAAAAACAAATCACGACCAAACAAACCCAAAATCTCCAAAGTCCACTAGAAGACCACAGATCAACACCCACCTGAGCTCCGACTAGCCGCGAAGGAAAGAAACTGACCAAAAAGGGCGGATCTCCAGCTAATTTCTATGTTTTCGACCGGAGTCGCCTAAAAATACTTAGAAACAGCCAGTTTCGACAAAGAAGACGCCGGAAAAACTTAAACCCACCAGATTCTTAACGATTTCGGTGGATTCCTAAGTAGCTGAGTTGTTCTCGAAGTATTGGTCACTGGAATTAGTGGTTGATCTGTCGTTAACGATGGGTTTGACAACAGTGAGCTCGAAACCACTGTTTCTGCGACCCCGAAGCTCCGGTGAACCACTATACTAATCGTTTCTCTCCCTCTCCATCTCTCTCCCTCTCTCGATTCTCTCTATATCTCTCATTTTCTCTCAGTTTCACTCTGTGTGTGTCTGTGGTGTGTAAGTGTGTGCGTTATTCCCGGTGTATTGATGTGTGTAGAGTGAGGAAAAATGGTGAGTGTGTATTCTGCTATATTCTCCTGTGTATCACCATGGAGGATTTCAATGAATATGTGAGTATATATGGAAAATTCCTGGAAGGTGCCCTATCCGTGTATATTTCTTTGTGGACAAGAAAGAGAAAGGGGGGGGGGGGGGGGTTTCAGGGGGGTGGGGGGGGTATTGGGTGATTAGGTGAGAGGTGAGGTGTTGTTTTTTTAATTGG
>NW_025857835.1:32106-36449 GCF_002878395.1 Capsicum annuum
GGTGATTAGGTGAGAGGTGAGGTGTTGTTTTTTTAATTGGAGGGGTAAGGGTTAGATGTCTATTTTTGATTGGGTGGGTTGTTGGAATCTTTAAGATAAGACAAAATTAGTTAGGGTTTGTTATTTGAAAAAAATAAAAAGGAATTAATAAATAAGTAAAAGATAAGGTGGTTATTCATTTGTTTTTCTTGAAGAAAATTATAAGATAGGGTCAAAGTGCGTGATAACGGAGTAAGAATTATTCTCGATGTGACAAAATTACGTGTCTACACTCTAGAATATTGACAATATCTTGGGCTTAGTAAAGTAGACTCATCATTTGTAGCCCAAACCAATGGGCTAGCACAATAAAAAATTGGACTTTAATTAAATCCATATATGTTTGAATTTAAATAATTAATTCAATTATATTAATCCGCAATATTTATTTGGAACTAATATATTTTAAATTTAATATAATCTGAATTTTATACCGATTTAAATTTAATAAAATTAAATCGCCCACAGTGCAGACCATAACAGATAGCATAATACAAAATTTCTCAACTTATTCTTTCTAATCGAGCCTCTCGGTCAGAAAACTAAACGACAGTAACACTGAAATATTGAAAAGTATTATTTACGTTCCAAAAGTCAGCAAACAAACCAGTGAACCATTATGATGATTCGATGGAGCTGTTACTTTATTGTTGCACCGTTGTGGAAATTTACTATCTTTTTGTCAAATCTACCATATATGATTCGACTTTTCTTCGCAAATAAAAAATTAGAAATTTCACACTGGAAAATGAAAGGGTAAAAATCAAATTTAAAAAAAAAAAATAAGAACAAGAAAAACAGATAATAATAAGCAAATAGATCTATAAGGAAGATATTTAAAATTCAATTAAGTCGTTGAACAAAGAAGTCCCCCCCAAATAAAAAAATACACGTGTGAGAAAGATTAAATGCACTCCTAAACTTTGCGAGAAGGCTCAAGCATGCCCCTTTGAGATTTTATTTTAATAAAAATAAAAAATGCAATTTTTTTTTTTCCACTTCATCAACCAAAAAGGGTATATTTGGTCACTTGTGTGACAGTAGGAGTATATGCGAGCCATTTATTATTGAGGGTACATTAACTCTAGATTGCAAAGTTTAGGGTATATCGGACCCTTTTTTCCCTTCAATAAATAATGAAGTCTTTAAACAAAAATGTTTTATCGGTGTGATTCGCATTGAAAAGTTATCCTTTCGACTTACTGATTATCAATTTATAGACATATTAAATTGTTAAAGAATCATTAAGATATCAATAAATTAGTTATCGTTTAGTTGGTTATTGATTGTTATCGTTTTTTATTTAACCTTTAGATTTTTCCACATTCAAAAAAGTTCACTGAGAATAAATAAGAAATTCCACAACAACAAAAAAGTACAAAAGATATCCGTTCAACCTAAAGAAAAAGCTTGAACATATATATGCACACATGTATATAACAAATATAAGGATAGATGGAGAGATGAAGCAATATCTTCATCCAAAATGGTAAGAAATGAGTATAACATTAGCCATGAATTGAATATATTGGCAAAGTACAAAAACCATTTTCAATTATCGATTCACCAATCAAAAAAAAAGGGTACGGTCAAACAGAGACCTGAACCAATAACCTAGTTGGTTCTTAGTAACTTAGCTGGTTGTCTATACCTGAACTTTCAACTTGGTAGTAATCGAAGATGAGTGTTTAATTCTCCGCCGTGTAATCTCCTCCATTTTCCCAACCCCAATGTTTTATAAGTAGAAAAAGATTAAAACAAAATAAAAATAGAAAAACAAGAACCGGAATATTGCTTTGTTATTAATTACCATCTGAAAGTTCTTGTAAGAACAAAGAATCAGAACGATCGAGTTCTTCTGGAAACGGAGTATAAGAATAATCGATGAGTCCTGGCAGAGATGTCGCGTTACCATGTTGGTCTGAATATAACAGATGGATCCCTATCTTCTTTACTGTACCTATGCGCTTGAAATGATAGTTACACTCGTGAACTGTTACCTTTGATCTCAGCAAAAGGTTTAGCTGAGCAAGATATGTAATATACACATGATGTATACTTCCTCGTGTTGTTTGAGTATATGAGTATTGCGCTCCCTCTCTTTATCGGATACAGTAACAAAGAAGTATCCAGGAGCTAGGAAGTAATGGATCCTTTTCTAAGGGGATAACAAACCAGACAACCATTCCTGAGAACTTATACCCCTCGTCGTTATGCACCGTGGGGGCATAGTGAAACAGATATATGGAGTTATGATGAATCCACCCCAGTTAGTTACACTTGCGAAATTTTCATTGGATGACAATAATGATCTAAGTGTGTTTGGTATGACAAATGAAAATATATATTTTCTGGGATCCATGTTTTGGTTGGTGAATGAGAAATACTTGTTAGCAAATCAAATTGTAGAACTGGATGAAACTTTTAAATATTACAGGCCATCAAAAGGACTAATTAAGCAAGATATCTATGTAATATATACATGATGGTCTTCGGGCATATTAATATAGAATTCCCTCGACATAGATGCCCTCGATTGGAAAAATTAAAGCAGCAACAAAGCAATTGACACATCAAGTGTTAGATTGATACAAGTGACATGATTATATAACAACAAACACCTCAAATGTAAGTATGTATATATATATAACAACATCTCTCTATAGTAGCCATGAAATTTTCGGACAAACATTGCTACTATAGAAAAGTTTAACCGCACATACTCCTTCAGTTTAATTTGTGTTGATAGAACAAGTTGTCGTAAATGTAGGGGGAAATCATGCAGAGCCGGGATTTCTGCTGAGGGGGTTCAAAATCTGAAGAAACACTCACCGAAGGGGTTCAACATTTACAATATATACATAAAAATCATTTTAATAATGTATTAATAATATAATTTCAGTTGTAGTGGGTTCGAACGAACCTCCAATTACTAGGCTGGCTCTGCCTCTGGGGGAAATCCATGGAAGGCATACTCGATGATACGAAGGAAAAGAATTTGAGAAAAAGGAAATACACTCCGAACATCATGATCAAGGAAAAGACGACTTTGAGTATCACGATCAAGCCTATAGTCTGGAGAATCTTTTGAATATCACGATGAGGAATTGCTCTTTCTTGAGCCCCTCTTAGTTTATTGGCTTCGTATCTCCATTCTTCTATGGATCTCCCTTGCAAACGTGAACCCAATGTCACAAGAGCTAATGGCAGCCCACCTGAATATTCGATTATGTCTTGTGCCAAATTAACATAATCATGTGGTGGAAAAGGAGTTTGTAAAGCATGCCAGCTGAAAAGTTGCATAGCTTCATTGTAATTTAAAATCTTGGTCTCATACCTTTCATTTGCTCCAAGCCCACTTAGCAATTGTTTGTTTCGGGTTGTAATAATTATTAAACTTCCAGAACCAAACCAACTTCGTTCTCTTGCTAACGATTCTAATTGACTTTTATGATCGACATCATCAAGAACAATTAGAACCTTTTTCGATCCAAGTCTTGCTTTGATTAGATTAACACCTTCAGCAACACTGCCAACTTCGAAGTCCATCCTTTTAAGGATTTGATGTAGTAATTTCTCTTGTACCTTAACTAGACCCAATTCTTCAACTTTTGATCCAATATCTGAAAGGAAGCAACTACTATCGAACTGTTGAAATAGTCGATTGAAGACGGCTTTTGCCAAAGTTGTTTTTCCAATTCCACCAACGCCATATATACCAACCATGCGAACTTCATCTTCACATCCACTTTGCAGTAACAACTCTATATGTTCGATACGAGAATCTAATCCAACTGGATAACTAGCAACATCTAGAGGTGTCTGGTTGACCTCTTGCAGAACTTGTTTTATAATGCTTTCAATACATTTTGATTCATGCCTACAGTTTTTTAGCAACAAGAGAAGTTAGAGAAAAGACAATACTTTGATATTTTGAGAATACAAATTAAATAGTTGAATCAAGAAGTCCATCAGTACCCGCCAGCAACATGTTGCGAATCCCATCCAGATAACTTTGCAGCTTCAGTTAATGCAGCTCTCCATTTCTCCACTCTTTCATCTGTGAATGATCGTTCCTTGAGCATAACAAAAGCTTTACCGAATTCCCCAGTTTGCTTTCGCACGTGAGAAGGATCAACATCATAGAAAATTGGCAAAACTGTCTGCTTTAACTGCTCTTTACATTCAAGAATTTTGACGAGTTCATCAAGACACCAACTAGACGATGCATAGCTTTTTGAGAAAACAATAATAGAAATCCTAGAATCTTCAATTGCTTTCTCAAGTTTGGTTGAAATGACGTC
>NW_025857836.1:0-3069 GCF_002878395.1 Capsicum annuum
TATAAAAGGGAATGGGCAGAGAAGCAGGCAGATCTCCGTCAACATGCCAGCTTCATAAGATGCTTCCTCCGTGATTTTATTATAGCATTTCTAATTAATTATTATAACTTTATTTATATATTAGAAAATTAATAATATTTAATAATAAAATAGAATAGACATTTATGACATGTCTGCTTCAGCTGCTTCGCCTATAATTTGACTGTATCACCATAGTTAATTATTATAAGTCATTTAAATATTAAAAAATTAATATTAAAAAATTATTATAAAGTCATCGAAGTATTAAAAAATTAATAATATTTAATATTAAATTTACTTGACGTTTTATATAAAACCCATTTAATTTTTTTCCGTAAGTATTTCTATATAGTAATTTTGTTATATCACTTCTAATTAGACATGCTGCTTCCCTGTTTCAATCATTATTTTACTATCTCACTCCTAATTAATTATTATGTCCATTTAAGCATTGTGTCAACTAGTAATATTTGATAAAAAAAGGTAAAATAGATATAAAATGATAAGTTAACTCTTAATATTATAAATTAACTTGACGTCTTATACGAGGTCCACTTCAAAAAAATTTTACAAATATTTTTATAGTAATTTTGTTATATCACTTCTAATTAGTTGTTGTGAGTCATTAAGATATATCTGCTTCACTGCTTCAATTGTTACTTTACTATATCATCCATAATTAATTATGATGGTCATCTAAGCATTATGACACTTAAATTGGAATAGAAGAAAAAAATACTATATATCACAATAATTATTTAAAAAATATAATTGACTATAAATGCCACAAAAGTTTGAACAACGAAAGCAATATATATTATTTGACAATTGTATAAAAAATATTATAAATTATAATATTTAAAAACTTAAAATATCTAAAAAAAAATAATTTGTTATATATTTTTAAAAAATACTATAAATCACAATAATTAAAATAAATTTTTAAAAAATATTTATTGAGTCCATATCTTACATGGACTATTAATAACTAGTATATTATATATATATATATATATATATATAGATATGTATATATATGTATGTATTTGATCGATATGCATAACATTACTTTACGTCAAAAGTGTTTAATTGGCCGCCCTTAGACATATGGCCCTTATTGGCCACAACTACTATAGTACGAGCCACCTAACTACTACGTCGATGAATTAGTTGGCTGACTTTTACATTGTCGTGGCTCCAACGTCAAACACTTGAACTTGATACTGTTTGCTTCACAGTGTGGGTTTGTCCATCTAACATAGTAGGTTATTATTTGGGAAAATTTCAGAAATAGAAACTATAAAGTCTTAATTATAATTTTTATAACAGTGGTGTTATAATTATAAAAAATAATAAATTATATTTTATATTTAAGTAAACTGTTGCTAGATAAATATATATACAACAAAATTTATTGCCCTTGTTTTATTCAAATTAGTTGAGTTAAATAAGGAATAATTATCTCATCTAATTAAATTTACATAAATTACTCTTATTTAAATTAAGGGAGAATACTCACGAAAACACCTGAACTTTAACCGAATTTCTAGTTGAGCATATTGAACTTTGCGAGGGTTCTATTACCCCCTGGACTTTTTTAAAGTGAAATTAATCCTCCCCCCAAACGTTATATCCAGTTTCGAAGTAGAAAGTAAATTACACGCGCCAATGACATATTGACACGTGTATTTTTATTTAAAATTAAATTTTATTTAATTTCTTTTCCATTCTTCATTCTTATTTTCTTCTCCATTTTTATTCATCAAAATCCACAAAAAATTATCAATATTTTGATCACATATATGTCATCTGCCCATCTCCATCAATAACTCAAACAAGAATGACTAAAAAACAAGATCAAAATTTTCAACAACAAGAAAAGTGTAGAATTCTTTTTTAAAGATAAAGCAAAACAACTTAGATTTATGACAAAATATCCAAAATGTAACAAATACAAAATAAGAATCCAAAATTGAAGCAGTAGCAGACATTTCAGCAGCAGCACAAAGCCATTAATAGGCTAAAGCATTGACATCCAACATGCCAAAACAACACCATTACAATCAAAACATTGACATCCAACATCCCAGAACAATCAAAAACTCAGAAACTTCCTATTGTCAATTACAAGAAACTTCAAAATGCATCATTTTAAAAAAAAAAATTATAATGTGAGAAAATCATCTTCACAGATTTCTTGAGAATTCAAAATTTCAATTACTATCAAGATTATGCCGACAAATTCCCTTCTGGCGCCAATAGTGGGTTGGTTGATGATGACAATGATGGTTTAATTTTGCTATTTTGATAAAATTGAAGAAGACTCATTTGGTGTGTGTATTGAAATTGGGTCAAATTGATGTAATTAAATTGGGTGTGTTGAAGATAACTTATTTGGTGTGTGTGATGAAATTGTATTCAATTCAATTCCAAGTCAACAATGGAACACTAATGGAGCACCATTGAAGATTGAAGAGAAGAAAGAAAGAAGAGAGAAAAGGAAGAAGATATAAATGAAAAAAAAATTAAAAACATTCCATTTATAAAAATTAGAAAATTGAGGGGCTGTTTGATAAAAAAAAATTTAACGATTTTTTAACACTTTCACGCGATCAATGCGCGTGAATTGCACGCAATGGTTCAAGTGGACTGATATATGCCATTAAAATACAGAAAAAAAATCTAGGGGGTAATAGGATCCCCGCAAAGTTCAGTATGTTCAACTAGAAATTCGGTCAAAATTCAGGTATTTTTGTGAGTATTATCCCTTAAATTAATAGATTCCTTTTCCAAATCAAACTCAAATATGAAGATTATTATTTCTATGATCTTCAAATTTCAAAATATCATTCTTTTATATCTCTAACTATTTTTTCTTTTAGTTTTTTCATTTTTTTTATTTTTTATTTTAATTTCTTTTTCTTTTCCATTGTTTTCTTTCCACTTTATTTTCTCTCTTCCACTTCTCTTCTTTTTTTTCCTTTTTCATTTTTTTTCTTTTTTTTTCCTTTTTCATTTTATTTTTTCCCTTTTCTCATATTTTTTTTT
>NW_025857837.1:0-6829 GCF_002878395.1 Capsicum annuum
AACTTCAGAGAATTTTTTTTTGTTTTGAATGTGGTTTGGTAGGTGGCTTAGTTGCTTGAAAATGGATAAGTGTTGGAACATTAAAGGAAATTTTTTGATTTTGAATGTGGTTTGGTTGGTGACTTAGTTACTTGAAAATGGTTAATTGTAGGATCTTTAAAGAGAATTTTTTTGTTTTAAATGGGGTTTGGTAGGTGACTTAGTTTTTTGAAAATGGTTCACTGTAGGAACTTTGAAGGTAATTTTTTTGTTTTGAATGTGGTTTGGATGGTGGCTTAGTTGCTTGAAAATGGTAATGTCTTGGAACTTTGAAGAGGATTTTTTTTGTTTTGAATATGGTTTGGCTGGTAACTTAGTTGCTTGAAAATGGTTAAGTGTAGGAACTTTAAAGGAAATTTTTTTTGGTTTTGAATGTGGTTTTGTTGGAGACTTAGATGCTTGAAAATGGTTAAATGTTGGAACTTTAAAGGAATTTTTTTTTTGAATGTGGTTTGGTAGGAGACTTAGTTGCTTGAAAATTGTTAAGTTGATGAACTTTAAATGGAATTTTTTTGTTTTGGATGTGGTTTGGTTGGTGGCTTAGTTGCTTTAAAATGGTTAAGTGGAGGAACTTTAATGGACATTTTTTTAAATGTGGTTTTGTAGGTGATTTAGTCACTTGAAAATAGTTACGTGTAGGAACTTTAAATAGATTTTTTTAGTTTGGAATGTCGTTTGGTAGGTGACTTAGTTGCTTGAAAATGGTTAAGGAAAGAAAACTTAAAGGAAATTTTCTTGTTTGGAATGTGCATAGGTAGGTGACTTAATTGCTTGAAAACAGTTACGCGTAGGAACTTCAAAGGGAATTTTTTTATTGTAAATGTGGTTTTGTTAGTGACTTAGCAGCTTGAAAGTGGTTAAGTGTAGGATCTTTAAAGAGATTTTTTTAGTTTTTAATGTGGTTTGGTTGGTGACTTAGTTACTTGAAAATGGTTAACTGTACGAACTTTAAAGGGAATTTTTTTTTTGTATGTTGTTTGGTAGGTGACTTAGTTGCTTGAAAATGGTTAAGTGTAGGAACTTTAAAGAGAATTTTTTTGTTTTGAATGGGGTTTGGTTGGTGACTTATTTTCTTGAAAATTGTTAAGTGTTGGAACTTTATAGGGAATTTTTCTGTTTTGAATGTGGTTTGATCGGTGACTTAGTTGCTTGAAAATGGTTAAGTCTAGGAAATTTGAAGGCTATTTTTTGTTTTAAATGTGGTTTTGTTGGTGACTTAGTTGCTTGAAAGTGGTTAAGTGTGAGATCTTCAAAGAGAATTTTTTAGTTTTGAATGTGGTTTGGTTGGTGACTTACTTTCTTGAAAATGGTTAAGTGTAGGAACTTTAAAAGGATTTTTTTTGTTTTGAATGTGGTTTGGTAGGTGACTTAGTTGTTTGAAATGGTTAAGTGTAGGAACTTTAAAGAGAATTTTTTTGTTTTGAATGTGGTTTGGTTGGTGACTTATTTTCTTGAAAATGGTTAAGTGTTGGAACTTAAAAGGGAATTTTTCAGTTTTGAATGTGGTTTGGTTGTTTACTTATTTGCTTGAAAATGGTTTAGTCTAGGAACTTTGAAGGCTATTTTTTGTTTTGAACGTGGTTTGGTCGATGACTTACTTTCTTGAAAATGGTTAAGTTTAGGAACTTTGAAGGTAATTTTTTTGTTTTGAATGTGGTTTGGATGGTGGCTTAGTTGCTTGAAAATGGTTATGTCTTGGAACTTTGAAGAGGATTTTTTTGTTTTGAATGTGGTTTGGCTGGTGACTTAGTTGCTTGAAAATGGTTAAGTGTAGAAACTTTAAAGGAAATTTTTTTGGTTTTGAATGTGGTTTGGTTGGAGACTTAGATGCTTGAAAATGGTTAAATGTTGGAACTTTAAAGGAATTTTTTTTTTAAATGTGGTTTGGTAGGAGGCTTAGTTGCTTGAAAATTGTTAAGTTGATGAACTTTAAATGGACTTTTTTTGTTTTGGATGTGGTTTGGTTGGTGACTTAGTTGCTTTAAAATGGTTAAGTGGAGGAACTTTAATGGACATTTTTTTTAATATGGTTTGGTAGGTTATTTATTTTCTTGAAAATAGTTAAGTGTAGGAACTTTAAAGTGATATTTTTAGTTTGGAATGTCGTTTGGTAGGTGACTTAGTTGCTTGAAAATGGTTAAGGGTAGAAAACTAAAAGGGATTTTTTTGGTTTGGAATGTGGATAGGTAGGTGACTTAATTGCTTGAAAGTAGTTAAGTGTAGGAACTTCAAAGGGAATTTTTTTATTGTAAATGTGGTTTGGTTAGTGACTTAGTAGCTTAAAGTGGTTGAGTGTAGGATCTTTTAAGAGATTTTTTTAGTTTTTAATGTGGTTTGGTTGGTGACTTAGTTACTTGAAAATGGTTAAGTGTACGAACTTTAAAGGGGATTTTCTTTTTTGAATGTGGTTTGGTAGGTGACTTAGTTGTTTGAAAATTGTTAAGTGTAGGAACTTTATAGAGATTTTTTTTTATTTTGAATGTGGTTTGGCAGGTGACTTAGTTGCTTGAAAATGGTTAAGTGTAGGAACTTTAGATTGAATTTTTTTTTTTTGAATGTGATTTGATAGGTGACTTAGGTGCTTGAAAATGGTTAAGTGTAGGAACTTTAAAGGAAATTTTTCTGTTTTGAATGTGGTTTAGTTGGTGACTTAGTTATTTGAAAATGGTTAAGTGTATGAACGTTAAAGGGAATTTTTTTATTTTATATGTGGTTTGATAGGTGATTTAGTCACTTGAAAATGGTTAAGTGTTGAATCTTTAAAGGGAATATATTTATTTTGAATGTGGTTTGGTCGGAGACTTAGTTGCTTGAAAATGGTTAAGTGTCGGAACTTTATAGGGAATATTGTTATTTTGAATGTGGGTTTGTTGGTGACTTTGTTGGTTGAAAATGGTTAAGTGTAGGAACTTTAAAGGGAATTTTTTTGTTTTGAATGTGGTGTGGCTGGTGACTTATTTGTTTGAAAATGGTTAAGTCTTGGAACTTTGAAGGGGATTTTTTTGTTTTGAATGTCGTTTGGCTGGTTACTTAGTTTTTTGAAAATGGTTAATTGTTGGAACTTTAAAGGAAATTTTTTTATTTTGAATGTGGTTTGGTTGGTGACTTAGTTACTTGTAAATGGTTAAGTGTAGAAACTTTTAACGGAATTTTTTGTTTTAAACGTGGTTTGGTAGGTAACTTAGTTACTTTAAAATGGTTAAGTGGAGGAACGTTAAAGGAAATTTTTTTTGTTTTGAATGTGGTTTGTTTAGTGACTTACTTGCTTGGAAATGGTTAAGTGTTGGAACTTTAAAGGGATTTATTTTTCTTTGAATATGGTTTGGTTGGTGATTTAGTTGCTTTAAAATTGTTAAGTCTACGAACTTTAAAGGGGATTTTTATTTCTTTGAATGTTGTTTGGTTGGTGACTTAGTAGCTTGAAAATGGTTACGTGTAGGAACTTTAAAGAGATTTTTTTTATTTTGAATGTGGTTTGGTAGGTGATTTAGTTGCTTTAAAATTGCTAAATGTAGGAACTTTAAAGGAAATTTTTTAGTTGGTGACTTAGTGATTTGAAAATGGTTATGTGTAGGAACTTTAAATGTAATTTTTTTTTATTTTGAATGTGATTTGATAGGTGAAAATGGTTATGTGTAGGATCTTTAAACGTAATTTTTTTTATTTTGAATGTGATTTGATATGTGACTTAGTCACTTGAAAATGTTTAAGTGTAGGAACTTTAAACGGAATTTTTTTGTTTTGAATGTGGTTTGATAGGTGACTTAGTCACTTGAAAATGGTTATGTGTATGAACTTTAACGGAAATTTTTTTATTTTAAATGTGGTTTTATAGGTGACTTAGTCACTTGAAAATGGTTAAGTGTTGAAACTTTAAAGGGAATTTATTTGTTTTGAATGTGGTTTGGTAGGAGACTTAGTTGCTTGAAAATGTTCAAGTGTTGGAATTTTAAAGGGAATTTTTTTATTTTGAATGTGATTTGGTTGGTTACTTTGTTGCTTGAAGATCGTTAAGTGGAGGAACTTGAAAGGGAATTTTTTTCTATTAAATGTGGTTTGGTTGGTGACTTAGTTGCTTGAAAATGGTTAAGTGGAGGAACTCTAAAGGAGATTTTTTATTTTGAATATGGTTTGGTAGGTTATTTAGTCACTTGAAAATGGTTAAGTGTAGGAACTTTAAAGAGATTTGTTTAGGTTGGAATGTCGTTTGGTAGGTGACTTAGTTACTTGAAAATGGTTAAGAGTAGGAACTATAAAAGGAATTTTTTTGTTTGGAATGTGGTTAGGTAGGTGACTTAGTTGTTTGAAAATTGTTAAGTGTAGGAACTTTAAAGGGAATTTTTTTGTTTTAAATGTGGTTTTATTGGTGACTTAGTTGCTTGAAAGTGGTTAAGTGTGAGATGTTTAAAGACAATTTTTTAGTTTTGATTGTTGTTTGGTTGGTGACTTAATTGCTTGAAAATGGTTAAGTGTAGGAACTTTAAAGGGATTTCTTTTATTTTGAATATGATTTGGTTGGTGACTTAGTTGCTTGAAAATTGTTAAGTCTACGAACTTTAAAGGGGATGTTGTTTTCTTTGAATGTTGTTTGGTTGGTGACTTAGTAACTTGAAAATGGTTATGTGTAGGAACTTGTAAAGGAATTTTTTAGTTTGGAATGTGGTTAGGTAGGTGACTTAGTTGCTTGAAAATGATTAAGTGTAGGAACTTTAAAATGATTTTTTTGTTTTGATGGTTTGGCTGGTGACTTAGCTACTTGGAATGGTTAAGTCTAGCATCTTTGAAGATATTTTTTTGTTTTGAATGTGCTTTGGTTGGTGACTTAGTTGCTTGAAAATGGTTAAGTGTTGGAACTTTAAAGGGATTTTTTTTGTTTTGAATGTAGTTTGGTAGGTGACTTAGTTGCCTGAAAATGGCTAAGTGTAGGAACTTTAAAGGGAATTTTTTCGTTTTGAATGTGGTTTGGTTGGTAACTTAGTTACTAGAAAATGGTTAAGTGTATGAACTTTAAAGGGAATTTTTTATTTTCAATATGGTTTGATTGGTGACTTAGACAATTGAAAATGGTTAAGTGTAGAACTTTAAAGGGATTTTTTTTGTTTTGAATGTGGTTTGATATGTAACTTAGTCACTTCAAAATGGTTAAGTGTATGAACTTTAAGGGAGTTTTTAAATTTTAAATATGGTTTGATCGGTGACTTAGTCACTTGAAAATGGTTAAGTGTAGAAACTTTAACGGAAATTTTTTTGTTTTTAATGTGGTTTGGTAGGAGACTTAGTTGCTTGAAAATGGTTAAGAGTCGGAACTTTAAACGGAATCCTTTTTTTTTGAATGTGGTTTGGTAGGAGACTTAGTTGCTTGAAAATCGTTATGTGTAGGAACTTTAAACGTAATTTTTTTTATTTTGAATGTGATTTGATAGATGACGTAGTCACTTTAAATTGGTTAAGTGTAGGAACTTTAAATGGAATTTTTTTGTTTTGAATGTTGTTTGATAGGCGACTTAGTCACTTGAAAATGGTTAAGTGTATGAACTTTAAAGGGAATTTTTTTTATTTTAAATGTGGTTTGATAGGTGACTTAGTCACTTGAAAATGGTTAAGTGTAGAAACTTTAAAGGGAATTTATTTGTTTTGAATGTGGTTTGGTAGGAGACTTAGTTGCTTGAAAATGGTTAAGTGTCGGAACTTTAAAGGGAATTTTTTAATTTTTAATGTGGTTTGGTTGGTGACTTTGTTTCTTGAAAATGGTTAAGTGGAGGAACTTTAAAGGAATTTTTTTTTTTTAAATGTGGTTTGGTTGGTGCCTTAGTTGCTTGAAAATGGTTAAGTGGAGTAACTTTAATGGAGATTTTTAATTTTGAATGTGGTTTGGTAGGTTATTTAGTCACTTGAAAATGGTTATGTGTAGGAACTTTAAAGAGATTTTTTTAGTTTGGAATGTGGTTTGGTAGGTAACTTAGTTGTTTAAAAATGTTTAAGTGTAGGAACTTTAAAGGGAATTTTTTTGTTTGGAATGTGGTTAGGTAGGTGAATTATTTGCTCGAAAATGGTTAAGTGGAGGAAATTTAATGGAGATTTTTTATTTTGAAAGTGGTTTGGTAGGTAATTTAGTCACTTTAAAATGGTTAAGTGTTGGAACTTTAAAGAGATTTTTTACTTTGGAATATGGTTTGGTAGATAATTTAGTTGCTTAAAAATGGTTAAGTGTAGGAACTTTAAAGGGAATTTTTTTGTTTGGAATGTGGTTAGGTTGGTGACTTAGTTGCTTGAAAATGATTAATTGTAGGAACTTTAAAGGGAAATTTTTTGTTTTGACTGTGGTTTGGTTGGTTACTTAGTTGCTTTAAATGGTTAAGTCTAGCATCTTTGACGAGATTTTTTTGTTTTGAATGTGCTTTGGTTGGTGACTTAGTTGCTAGAAAATGGTTAAGTGTTAGAACTTTAAAGGGATTTTTTTTGTTTTGAATGTAGTTTCTAGGTGACTTAGTTGCTTGAAAATGGTTAAGTGTAGGAACTTTAAAGGGCTTTTTTTCGTTTTGAATGTGGTTTGGTTGGTGATTTAGTTACTTGAAAATGGTTAAGTGTATGAACTTTAAAGGGAATTTTTTTGTTTTCAATGTGGTTTGGTTGGTGACTTAGTTTCTTGAAAATGGTTAAGTCTAGGAACTTTGAAGGGGATTTTTTTGTTTTGAATGTGGTTTGGTTGGTGACCTAGTTGCTTGAAAATGGTTAAGTGTAGGAACTTCAGAGAATTTTTTTTTGTTTTGAATGTGGTTTGGTAGGTGGC
>NW_025857838.1:0-3032 GCF_002878395.1 Capsicum annuum
TTCGATTGTTTAGCTGTCAGTTGAAATCAAGTTGAGGTGTCTAGATGTGCACGCTCAAAGTATGAGCGTGAGAGTGCCTAAAATAAATGCATGAAAAGAAATTCGTCTGCTGAGGCACATGCACGTGTGCTAAGGCAGAGAAAGAGAGATAGACATAGAGTACCTAATAATGGAAGCATTGCCTGCAGTAATAGAACCTCCGTTCTCCTTGAAACTTGGTCTAAGCTTTCTTAGTCTGGAGGCATCAAACTAGCAAAACAACAATGAAAAGAGGTTCAACGTGTTGACAGGTAAAATAAGCAACTCGGCAGATCAAGGGATCAATTCTGTTCAGAACTTGGAAACCAAGCACGGACAGATGGAATTTCACCAAGAATTTATGAAAACGGACAGGGAAATCAATTTTCGTGTGCTTGACGCTGTGCATGGGGAAGAAAATCACGAGCCGGAATTGCCAAAGTTCGTTGCCCAACAGTATAACTGATTGGAAATAGACAAAAATTGACAAAGAACAGTTATGAATGACATCAAGAGACAGATAAATTGCACGTTGAAGTGTTGTTTTACTGCACAAGATATAATATTAGGCAAGATATTGCTCGAGGATTTTCATATAAACAAGTCAGGTGAAGTTTCCCACATTAAGGGTGAAAGTAAACGTAAAGGATAAAATAAGAAAAGGTAAATAGATCAGAAAAAAGATTGATCTGCCAAAAGATAATCTAAAACGGAAACCAAAAAACAAATACATAAACCTCAAGTCCTATAAATCAGTTCGTTAACCAATCTGATTCACCTTTATCAAACCTTCATCTTTATCAACAATCCTAGATGGTTTTCCTCTTCCACCAGAAATTTCTACCTGCACGTACATCATAATTTTAATCTAAACTCTCACCTTTCTGAAGAATCATTTAATACCTAAGAAAAGACTCTAAAATCTCACCGGAACTATTTCCCATGCAAACGCACCACTACGCTGTGCAGCAATTCCTCGCTCAAAGCTTTGAATAGCATAAGAATCCTAGAGAAAGATGTGAAGATAAAGTTCCGTTAGAAAATTCAATAGGCAATAGCATTGAAAACTATGTTTGTTTCAGAATTTTCAAGGCCTTGTTTCCAGAAAACAAAACAGCATGAACAAGAGGTGAAGATTGCACAAGCCATATAAAGAGGCCAAGTCCCCCATCCCCTTGCCGACGTGGGAGACTCAACCCCGTACACATGCCAACTGGAGTGTGAACAATATAAATAGGGACCCAACATCGGTGGAACAAAGAACAGAGATGGGTCCTGCTCTAATACAATGGTAAAGAAATGAACCTTGGGCCTATCTCAACCCCAAAAGCTAGCTCAAGAGGTGAGGATTGCCCAAGCCATATAAAGAGACCACATCCCCATCCCTTAGTCCATGTGGGAGACTCAACAAACAAAAAGTTATTAAAATGGCTCATAGAAGAATAGATAAAGCCAGAAGGCTTGAGGTAGCAGGAGACATTACCTGCTCTTCTCTTGTGATTTTAAACTGATCAGCACATAGTTCTCCACAGACGCCCATCCCGAAATCATTATACACATCCCAGAGTCCATCTTTCGTCATACCATCAACTACAGTATCATGCCCAAGCCGGGACCCCTTTCTATCGAAATAAGTAATATCAGAAATAGCTATGGAAAATGGTTTTTACTGTAAGTTATATTTATAACAAATTCTGAGTGGTAGGTAGTCATCCTCAAAATAGAGGTTCCTCAAAGCAGACAAAGGACATTGTCTTTCGACAATCAGAGAAACAAAGTTCTTTCAGAGGATTATGAGTTGCCTCTTGTAAGATCCAAACCAGAATATCAAGAAATAGCCTAATACACAGAGATAATGCATACATTAGAATGCAATCGTATAGTGTCTTCCACCAAAATTGCCTATTTCACTTGGGATGGATGTAACAAGCTACACTCTGAGGCATTCCAAATTTTAGTACATGCAAATCTTCCCGGAGAACCAAAAAACTAAAGCTTGATTTCTCATTTTCACATAAGGAAGATAGATTTGTAATGACAGCTTTGCGACCATAATAGATTGAGGATTTGAACATTATTGATGGAAGAAAAACAGATAAAAAAAAACACACTTCATGTGCTTCCTCTCTCTCTTTTCTTTTTTATTCCTGTTTCTTTGGAAGTGGCAGTTTCCCGTTTTATAATTATCCAGATACATACAATCAGTAGAACCAAAAATCAGACCTTGCTTGAGGCAGGTATTTTGGTACATTAGACATGCTTTCCATGCCACCAGACACAACGATATCATTGGTTCCTGATTGTATAGTCTGTGCTGCAATCATTGTAGCTACAACAAACGTAAACATGTCAGAAAAAAGTGGCGAAAAAGTCACGATAGAAAGAATCGAAATGTGTAGATACAGATCCTACCTTTAAGTCCTGAAGAACACACTTTGTTAATGGTCGTGCAAATCACTGAATTAGGTAAACCAGCTCCTAAGGCAGCCTGTCTAGCAGGGGCTTGACCTAAGTTTGCACTGAGAACATTTCCAAAGAAAACTTCTTGAACAAGGGACGGGTCTACATTTGCTCTCTTAAGAGCAGCTACAGGCATAACAGATATATCGGAAGGTTGTTAGCATAACCAACTAAGCTAAATGGACGTCAGACGACAAATGGAAAAGTTAGCTATCTATTATTCTCACCTCGGATTGCTAAAGAACCAAGCTCTGTAGCAGACAAAGACGAGAGAGAACCAAGGAAACCACCCATAGGCGTTCGAGCAACACCCACAATGCATACATCTGAAATTTCAAACATTTTGTTAAACTGATATATGCAGCAATCCCCAAACTAAAACATTTGGTGTTAAAAATCAGATCTTTATGGCACCCAAGGTGTAGCCTAGTACTGAATGAAGTGGATTCAGAATCCTGAGGTCTCAAGTCCCTAGTGAGGCAAAAACACTAGGTGATTTATTCCCGTCTGTTCAAGTTTGGTGGATAGAGTTAATCAGTACCTATATGAGGCAA
>NW_025857839.1:0-1041 GCF_002878395.1 Capsicum annuum
AGTTGGAGAGATAGTAGAAAACAGAATCAAGTCAGGAAAGATTATCAGCCAGGCCACTTTGAAAGCAACAACACAATGTTAACAATATTGCTAGTGAATCGAAAGAGCTCCACACGGCTTCACTAGACTTTTATATTCAACAACACAATGTTAATAAGATTTACAAAGAAAGAGATAGAAACTTGACACACAATATTCATTAATCTAAGAATCCTAACAAGAGAAAGGACCCTAAGAATAATAAATATCAATACCAAGTTCTTACTTGGACCAAGCAAAACTCAAAGAACCTCAAGAACCTAGTTTCTTGCCAAGATACAACACTAGTATCACACTACTAGTGAGAATTTGGTTTTAGCCTCTCCAAATGATGAGAAAAAGAAGTCAAAAATTTACAAGTCTTTGTTTCTTGAATAATAGGAATGAACTAAAGCAAGACTAGCCCTATTACATGGCTTATATAGTCACTTAGAAAGGGGGCAAAGACCAAATTACCCTTGGCATTTAAATGGGTGGGTTTGGGGTGTCTTGGTGGGCCTCTTTACATTTTATTAAATATAGGCCCTTAGATGGGCACACAGGGGCCTCACACATAGCCAAGAATGTGAACAAGGCTTGGAGTCATTGCAACTCACGTGCTTGGCTTCGTGTGAAAGGTCTCGAGCTAGGAATTCCCACATCAGATAGCTTCTGAATGGTTCATTGACCAAGATATTTCCCGTTGGCACATATGGGATGACATGGCTAGGGATTTCATTCAACAATTTCAATATAATATTGAGATAGTGCCAGATCGCACTACGCTTGCTAACATGAGAAAAAAGATGACCAAAAGTTTTTGAGAATATGCCGTCAGATAAAGAGAGAAGGCTTCAAGAGTCAGACCATCGATGAAAGAATCTGAAATAATTGATATTTTTTTGCAAGCACAAGAGCTTGATTATTTCCATTATTTGCTCTCTATTATCGAAAACACATTTGTCAAAGTTATCAAAGTTGGAGAGATAGTAGAAAACAGAATCAAGTCAGGAAAGATTATCA
>NW_025857840.1:0-2270 GCF_002878395.1 Capsicum annuum
TAACCATTTTCAGGTGACAAAGTTTCAAAATAAAACCTCATTCAAAACACAAAATTCCTTTAAAAGTCACTACACTTAACCATTATCAAGTAACTCAGTCACCAACCTAACCACATTCAATACATAAAATCCTCTTTAAAGCCAAACACGTAACTATTTTAAATTGACTGAGTATCGAAACAAAACCACATTCAAAACAAAAAATAATTTTGAAGTCTCTACACTTAACCATTTTCAAGTGACTAAGCATGAAAACCAAACCACATTCAAAAAACAAAATCCCATGTAAAGTCCCTACCCTTAATCATTTTAAAGTGACTAAGTACCAAAACCAAACTACATTTAAAACAAAAAAATCCCTATTAAAGTCCCTACACTTAACTATTTTCAAGTGACTAAGTACCAAAACCAAACTACTTTCAAAACAAAAAAATCCCCATTAAAATTCCTACACTTAACCATTTTCATGTGACTAAGTTTCATAACCTAACCAAATTCAAAATGCAAAATCTCCTTTAAAGTCTCTACACTAAACCATTTTCAAGTAACTAATTACCAAAACCAAACCACATTCAAAATAAAAAATCCCCTTTAAATTTCCTACACTTAAACATTTTCAGGTGACTAAGTTTCAAAACAAAACCACATTCAAAACACAAAATCCCATTTAAAGTCCCAACACTTAACCATTTTCAAGTGACTAAGTCACCAACCTAACCACATTCAAACCGAAAAATCCTCATTAAAGTCCATGCACTTAACAATTTTAAAATGACTAAGTATCAAAACTAAACCACATTCAAAGCAAAAAATCTCCTTTAAAGTTCGGACACTTAACCACTTTCAAGTGACTAAGTATCAAAACAAAACCACATTAAAAAAAAATCCTCATTAATGTCTCTACACTCAACCATTTTTAAGTAACAAAGTCAACAACCAAACCATATCCAAAACAAAAAATCACCTTTAAAGTCCTACACTTAACCATTTTCAAATATCTAAGTCACCAACCAAACTACATTCAAAGCAAAAAATCATCTTAAATGACCTTATACTTAACTGTTTTCAAGGGATTAAGTCACCAACCAAACCATATTCAAAACAAAAATTCACTTTTAAAGGCCCTACACTTAACCATTTTCAGGTGACAAAGTTTCAAAATAAAGCATCATTCAAAACACAAAATCTCGTTTAAAGTCACTACACTTGACCATTATCAAGTGACTAAGTCACCAACCTAACCACATTCAATACACAAAATCCTCTTTAAAGCCCTACGCGTAACAATTTTAAAGTGACTGAGTATCGATATAAAACCTCATTTAAAACAAAAAATAATTTTAAAGTCTCTATACTGAACTATTTTCAAGTGACTAAGTATCAAAACCAAACCACATTCAAAATAAAAAATCACCTTTAAATTCCCTACTCTTAACCATTTTCAAGTGACTAAGTATGGTACCAAACCACATTCAAAACACAAAATCTTCTTTAAAGTCCCTACACTTAACCATTTTCATGTGACTAAGTATCAAAGCCTAACCAAATTCAAAACACCAAATCCCCTTTAAAGTCTCTACACTAAACCATTTTCAACTAACTAACTACCAAAACCAAACCACATTAAAAATAAAAAAAGCCCCTTTAAATTCTCTACACTTAATCATTTTTAGGTGACTAGGTTTAAAAACAAAACCATATTCAAAATACAAAATCCCCTTTAAAGTCCCTACACTTAACCATTTTCAAGTGACTACTTCACTAACCAAACCACATCAAAAACACTAAATCCTCATTAAAGTCCCTGCACTTAACAATTTTAAAGTGTCTAATTATCAAAACAAAACCACATTTAAAATAATAAATCTCCTTTAATAGCCTGACACTTAATCATTTTTAAGTAACCAAGTATCAAAATAAAAACATATTCAAAAAAAAATTCCCATTAAAGTCTCTACACTTAGCAATTTTTAAGTAACTAAGTCAACAACCAAATTACATTCAAAACAGCAAATCACCTTTAAAGTCCTTACACTTAACCATTTTCAAGTAACTAAGTCACCAACCGAACCACATTCAGAACACAAAGTCCCCTTTAAAGTATCTACACTTAAAAATTTTTAAATAACTAAATCACCAACCAAACAACATTTAAAACAAAAAATCCTTTTAAAGTTTCTACACTTAACCATTTTCAAGTGACTAAGTATTAAAACCAAACCACATTCAAAACAAAAAATCACCTTTAAAGTCCTACACTTAACCATTTT
>NW_025857841.1:0-1501 GCF_002878395.1 Capsicum annuum
AACCAACCTATGGGTGATCTACACTTCCTCCCATATAAGGCTTTAAACGGAGCCATGCCAATACTAGAGTGAAAACTGTTATTGTAAGCAAACTCTATCAATGGTAAGTGATCATCCCAACTTCCCTTAAAGTCAAGTGCACAAGCTCTCAACATATCCTCTAAGGTATGGATGGTCCGCTTAGCCTGACCATCGGTCTGCGGATAAAAAGTAGAACTCAAAAGTACTTGGGTACCAAGACCCTTCTGAAAAGCTTTCCAAAATTGTGAAGTGAATTGAGTACCCCTATCCGAAATGATAGACAAGGGAACTCTATGCAGTTTGACTAGCTCTCGGATATTCTATCTAGCATAATCCTCAGTAGTATATGAAGTATGAACAGGCAAGAAATGAGCAGACTTAGTCAACCTATCAACCACAACCCAAATGGAATCATGATGGCATCGAGAAGGAGGTAAACCAATCACGAAGTCCATATTTATCTATTCCCACTTCCAGGTGGGAATACTAACCTCTTGCATCATACCACCAGGTCTTTGGTGTTGAACCTTAACCTATTGGCATGTTGCAAACTTAGCTACAAATGCTGCTATATCTTTTTTCATGCCACTCCACCAATAGATTTTTCGTAAGTCTCGGTACATCTTGGTGGCACCAGGATGAATTGAATATCGCGCCTCATGCACTTCAGCCATAATCCTCTGTCTCAGATCATCAACATTCAGGACACACAATCTACCCTGCAATCTCAAAACACCATCTCCCCCTTGGGAGAAAACATCTACTTTTTGGTCCTTGACTGACTCCTTCAGTGTAACCAAACTAGCATCTAAGTATTGCTTTTCCTTCATTTCCGAACCAAGGAGGATTCGGAACTACTCTGAACCCATATACTACCTTCAGCAGAGTCAAAAAACCTAAACCCTAATCTAGCCAAATGATGTACATCACAAGCCAACTCTTTCTTACCTTCTACCACATGCAAAATATTACCCATGGACACTCTACTTAGGGCATCCGCCACAACATTGGCCTTGCCCAGATGGTACAACACACTTATATCATAGTCCTTTGACAATTCTAACCATCGTCTCTGCCTAAGATTCAATTCTCTCTGGGTAAACACATACTGCAGACTCTTATGATCAGTGAAAACATCAACATGGACACCATACAAGTAGTGTCTCCAGATTTTCAAAGTAAACACAACAGCAGCCAACTCAACATCATGGGTGGGCTAATTTTTCTCATAGGGTTTCAACTGTCTAGAAGCATAAGCTATCACCTTACCCTTCTGCATCAGTACGCAACCCAACCCAACTCTCAAAGAATCACAGTACACCACAACACCATCAGGCAAAGTCAAAACAGGGGCTGAAGTGAATCGAGTCTTCAAATCCTGAAAACTCTTCTCACAAGATTTGGACCACAAGAACTTCACTTTCTTTTGGTTCAACAGAGTCATAGGAGACGCTATAGAGGAGAAACCCTAAAAAAATGG
>NW_025857842.1:0-1174 GCF_002878395.1 Capsicum annuum
CAACTCGAAAGGCAACTCGACCTCATAAGCTACCTTACCAACACGGCTAAGAATTTTGTAAGGACCAACATAACAGGGACCAAGCTTTCCCTTCTTTCTGAATCTCTTTACCCCCCTCATGGGTGAAATTTTCAGACACACTAGGTCACCAACTTCAAACTCAAGGTCTCTCCTTCTAATATCTGCATATGAATTCTGACGACTCTGCGCAGTTTTCAACCTTTCCCTAATCAACTTAACTATTTCCATAGCCTCAAATACCGAATCAGGACCACTCACAGCCGCTTCACCCACCTTGAACTAACCTATGGGTGATGTATACTTCCTCCCATATAAGGCTTCAAACGGAGCCATGCTAATACTAGAGTGGAAACTGTTATTGTAAGCAAAATCTATCAACGGTAAGTGATCATCCCAACTTCCCTTAAAGTCAAGTGCACAAGCTCTCAACATATCCTCTAAGGTCTGGATGGTCCGCTCAGCCTGACTATCGGTCTGCAGATGAAAAGCAGAACTCAAAAGCACTTGGGTACCAAGACCCTTCTGAAAAGCTTTCCAAAATTGTGAAGTGAACTGAGTACCCCTATCTGAAATGATAGACAAGGGAACTCCATGCATTCTGACTAGCTCTCGAATATATAATCTAGCATAATCCTCAGCAGTATATAAAGTATGAACAGGCAAGAAATAAGCAGACTTAGTCAACCTATCAACCACAACCCAAATGGAATCATGATGGCGTTGGGAAGGAGGTAAACCAATCACGAAGTCCATATTTATCTCTTCCCACTTCCAGGTGGGAATACTAAACTCTTGCATCATACCACCAGGTCTTTGGTGTTTAACCTTAACCTGTTGGCAGGTTGCACACTTAGCTAAAAATACTGCTATATCTTTCTTCATGCCACTCCACCAATAGATTTCCCGTAAGTCTCGGTACATCTTGGTGGCACCAGGATGAATAGAATATCGCGCCCCGTGCGTTTCAGCCATAATCCTCTGTCTCAGATCATCAATATTCGAGACACACAATCTACCCTACAATCTCAACACACGATCTCCCCCTTGGGTGAAAACCTCTGCTTTTTAGTCCTTGACTGACTCCTTCAGTCTGACCAAACTAGCTTCTAAGTATTGCTTTACCTTCACTTCCGAAACCAAGGAGGATTCGAAA
>NW_025857843.1:0-1457 GCF_002878395.1 Capsicum annuum
GGCCTTTTAGAAGATGAAAGCTCCTCGGGAGGATGAGAAGCGACAGTTGGAGTGATATTTTTAGGTACGGCTAAATCAATTAAATCAGCATAATGATTATATAATTTATCTATGTATTCATTCACATCACCCATAGCCGTCCACAAATCAGGTTGTACTTGTTGAGAATCATTGTTAGTATTTATTTCTAAATTAGTATAAATAATAGTACTAAAGTGACACATAGTATTATATTTCATGCACGGATTATGCATAGCACCAACTAAGTAAATAGGGGGAATCGAAAAAAAATATTTTTTAAATTTAGTAAACATGGCACAAACAACATCTTTGTAACCTTCTTTATTTTATATTCTTTGAGTAAAGCAGAAATATCGGCTATATATGCCAAAATATTACAAATAGTAGGATAATAAGCATTGAAAAATTCAACCGTAGCTATATAAATTTTTTTCAAAAACTTAACAAGATCATTAATTACAACCTAATCAGAAGCATGTAACATGCAATCAACAGAATCAATAGAATCAGCAAACGAACCACAATATTGGTTAAAAGATAGTGTAATAAGAACTCTATATTTATAACAAGTTTTTAAAAAATCATACGTAGCATTCCATCTAGTTTCACATTCTTTAGGCATCAATATCAGTGTAAGTTCATTTTGTTCACATTTAAGTTTAAAGTCTCTAATTCTACTTCTACGGTTATTTCCTTGAATAAAACCAACCACAAGCCAATTTTTTTCAATATAAAACTCAAAAAACTCAAGACCATCTCTTACAATTAAATTATATATATGACATGCACACTTAATATAAAAATTTTCAGGTAACGACGGAGACAGCTTAGATTTTAATTTTGTTATAGCAGTCTTGTTGTTACAAGCATTATCAAAAGCAATACATAAGATTTTATTTTAGATATCATAAAATTCTGCAACTTTAGCAATCGAATCAGTAATAAAATCTCCAGTATGTTTACGATCTTCATCATATAAAAAAGCAAGAATACGTTTTTGCATAATAAAACTACTATCTATCCATTGACAAGTAATAGTTAAATAATCATTTTTATTTACAGTACGCCCAAGATCAGAAGTTATGGACATTGTACATTGAATATTTTTTAACAATATTGATAAATAAAAACAATATTGTGAATGAAGTCTAAAAATATCGCCCCGACAAGTACTTCTAGGAATACCATTAAACATAGGATTATAAATTGCTTGAATATAATGAATAAAGGAATCAGAAGAAGGAAAACTAAAAGGCAAACAACCCACAACTACCATTTTAGCTATTTCTTCCCGGTCCCTCAATTTATTATACTTCTTCATTACCTGGTCGGTTGCTGGGTCCATTCTACTTTGCGTTGGCCCACCAATATCCGCACCACCTCATGCAATATTTAAATCTCTTTCGTGAGCATCACCTATATGTCTCATTAACGTA
>NW_025857844.1:0-4070 GCF_002878395.1 Capsicum annuum
TATTCGCAGAAATGGATATCATGTTGAGACAATAAATGAAATGAATGCCGAAATCTTGGCATTACAAAGAATGTCTCAAGTCAAAAACAAATGTTGGAGAAATTACCAGCTTTGTGTTCTGGCTTATACTATGCCGAAATTAGTATAATTGAAGCACACTCTATCGTAAACCAGAAGTTTACTGATATAAATACATTTATGCTCTGGCATGATCGAATAGGCCATCATGACTCAATAATGATGAGATGAATCATTCAAAATTCAAAAGGGCATCCGTTAAAGAACCTGAAAATTCTTACACCGGATGAATTTTCATGTGCTACTTGTTATCAAGGCAAACTGATAATTAGACCTTCGCCACCGAAAGTTAGCAACGAATCCCCTCAGTTTCTGAAACGTATACATGGAGATATATGTGGGTCCATTCACCCCCCAAGTGGGATATTCAGATATTTTATGGTCCTAATTAACGCATCTTCAAGATGGTCGGATGTGTGTCTCTTGTCATCTCGCAATCTAGCATTTGCGAAATTATTGGCACAAATAATACGATTAAGGATACAATTCCTAGATTATCCTATTAAGGCTATTCGCCTTTATAATGCTGGAGAATTTACATCCCAAGCTTTTGATGATTATTGTATATCAGTTGGGATAAAAGTTGAACAACTTGTTGCTCATGTTCATACTCAAAATGGCCTTGCTAAGTCATTTATTAAGCACCTACAATTGATAGCAAAACCACTTCTTATGAAAACAAAATTGCCTACTACTGTTTGGGGTCATGCTATCTTACATGCAGCATCACTTATTCGTCTCAGGCCAACTCATTATAATAAATACTCTCCATTTCAATTGGTTCTGGGCCATGAGCCAAATGTTTCTCATTTATGAATTTTTGGATGTGTTGTATATGTGCCAATTACACCACCTCAACGTACTAAGATGGGCCCCCAGAGAAGGTTAGGAATATATATGGGGTTCGAGTTACCCTCTATAATTCGCTACCTTGAACCATTGACGGGAGATTTATTTACTGCTCGATTTACAGATTGTCGATTTGATGAAACAAATTTCTCGCAATTAGGGGAGAAAAATATGATAAAAGAGAAATTGCGTGGAAAATTTCATCATTATCTCATTTTGATCCACATACCTCCATATATGAAAGTGAGATCCAAAAGATCATTCACTAACAGAAATTAGCAAATCAAATGCCAGATACATTTACTGATTTGAAAAGGATAACCAAGTCACATATCCCTGCAGCAAATATGCCTGTCCAAATTAAAGTTCCAAAAGAACCATCTTCTAATGCAATAGCTTCTCAATCCCAAACACGCCTGGAGCATGGCAGGCCATTGGGTTCAAAGGATAAAAATCCTAGAAAAAAAAGCGCGAAAAATGATAAAGATGGTGTTGTAAAATATTCTCCCGAAGAGACTAAAAATCTGATTAATCCTGATATTCCTGAAGAAATCAGTGAACCCGAGACTCAAATGAATGAAGAACTTTCAATAAGTTCTACTAATGATGAGGTAAATTTAGATCGATCAAAAATTACGGTGGATAATATTTTTGCATATAATGTTGCACTAATGTTACAAGGTCGGATATAGCATTTTCTGTTAATTTGCTAGCAAGGTATAGTTCTTCCCCTACGCGAAGACACTAGAACGGAGTTAAGCATATATTGAGGTACCGAAAAGGGACTATTGATATGGGTTTGTTTTATACTAACAAAGCTAGTCCAGATCTTGTTGGTTATGCAGATGCAGGTTATTTATCTGACCCACATAAAGCACGGTCCCAAACAGGCTATGTGTTTACATATGGAGGTACTGCAATATCATGGCGATCGACAAAGCAATCCATCGTTGCTACTTCTTCTAATCATGCCGAGATAATTGTTATCCATGAAGCAAGTAGAGAATGCATATAGCTGAGATTAGTGGTACATTCTGTCAAAGAAAAATGTGGCCTGAAGCTTGATATCAAGGTACCTACAGTCATATTTGAAGATAATACAGCATGCATAGCTCAACTAAAATGAGGCTTTATAAAGGGAGATAAAACGAATCACATTTCACCTAAGTTATTTTTCACACATGACCTTCAGAAAAATGGTGATATTGATGTGCAATAGATCCGTTCCTGTGACAACCCAGCAGATTTATTCACCAAATCTTTACCAATTTCAACCTTTGAGAAGATGGTACATAAAATTGGTATGCAAAGACTGAATAAGTTGAATCGAGGTCTTCATCAGGGGAAGTAAGAATACTCGTTGTACTCTTTTTTCCTTAACCAAGGTTTTTATCCCATTGGATTTTTTCTGGTAAGGTTTTTAATGAGACAACACTCAAATGCGTATTCAGTATTTTTTTTCAATACATAAACATCCAAAGGGGGAGTATTAAGAAACAATATTGGATGTCATTGTCTGAAATAATATTGGATGTCATCGTCTATGAAACCAATAACTTTTGTACACATTAGTAGCCATGTGGTACACAAACTATTGGGTAACCAAATCAATCATGTAATCTAATAATTCATATCCCCTTTTACTCTATTTAGATTAAACCCCCCATATAGCCCGCTAGTTACGAAAAGAATGATCATCAAGATCAAAAACTAAGAAAAATTTCTCATACTCTATAATAATATAAAATTTTAAAAAAAAAAGTTGAGAGGAAAAAAAAGTAATCGTTGAGAAAATTAAAAATAAAAAGAGAAAAGAAAAAAGAAAAATCAAAGAAAAATTAAATAGAGAAAAAAATAAAAGTTGAAAGATATAAATATGGAGTTGTTATTCATTATGATGATATTTATGTAATTTACTCTATCAATCAAGGGGCAATTTTATTCAAAAAATATTAGTCAATAGCTAAAGATTATTTTAAGAAAATTTTTTTTATTTGAGGATAAAATTTAAAAGACATTTCAATTTTGATTTATTTTTAAGATTCACCAACTATATTTCGCAGTGAGATGTTCAAACGGGCCATTAGGGTTGGTTATATATAAAGTTGGACTAGAAAAATATTATTATTTCAGAGTAAAATTTGTTCCAAACCAAAATATGGGTAGAGGTAGAAAGAAAAAAGGCAACAAACCAAATACAATTTCTGAGCGAGTTAGGGTTACGAAGGCTGTGTTGCGCAATATGGGATCTCCGTTTGTGGTGTACATTAGAGGATATAGAATGGGGGATTATTTGTGGTATCGCATGGAGTTTGAGAACAAGAGCACTAGCGATGTGGATGACTGTGAAAGGGAGAGGGTAAACATTAAAAGCTTTGCGCAGCTCTGTCCCATAGAAAGTGGAGGGGCAGGAGGGTGGGCCGTTATCGGAGAAGACATCTACTGGGCTGGTGGATTCTATAGAGTTGAACCCGGGTTTGCTAGATCGAGATCCACTAATGATGAATTTGAAAATGAAATGTTTGGTATTTACGCTTGTTTGGATGTGTTTAAACATAATTACTGCTCCAGCGACTGGGTAAAAGTATCTCACAGGAGAATTCCCCGTTATTTGCCCTTCGTTGGTGCCGTTTCTGGCGGAAAGAAGCTATGTGTTGTCTCTGGACACGAGGGCTACCTTCCTAAGCCAACAAAGTATCAAGAGGCTTCTCGTAGCACTGAAGAACGGTCGGAGTCTTATGATTGGAGCAAGGCCGGTGAAATTTACGACCCCGACTCCAATTCTTGGACCAACCTGGACACCTCTATGGTACCAGATTTTCATGCGTGTTGCGCTCATACAGCTACTCTTGCCCCGGATAAAGATATAATCGCGTTTTTTGACCGGAGATATGATGCTTGTTCTGTTCTGATTTGCGACCTAGGTTAGGTGCCGCGCATTTCTGATCTCTGGTCAATTAACAACCCCCCAACAACACCAGGTCTCGAAGACCATGATATGCAAGACATGCTTTCCAGATGTAGCAGTCCTGTCCTCTGTGGTGATACCATCTATTGGTTCACCTATGACGACGACCTGCGCTTGTTTGCATATGATATGAATGGTGAAGACTGGTTCCTATCCCCTAGTCTTGAAGGCCTAT
>NW_025857845.1:0-1222 GCF_002878395.1 Capsicum annuum
TATTGTGGGTGAGAAAAAGGAGAAAGAAAAATGGAATCCCTCTGTTTTATGCTCCCTTCTCTGTATATTCTCTATGTATGTGTTTTGTGCTCTTAGGAGAAAAAAAGCGTGAGCTCCCCTTTTTTTTTGTACTCTATGTATATCTATGTACTAAAATGAAAACCACCCAAAACCAAAAATGGTCCCTCCTTACCCCTTTCCTAGAAGGTTCCTTTTCTCAATTCAAGAATGGAAAATCCTCACTCATCACGTGGGCTCCCGGTGAGTCTTTATCTTTTTTTTGTGCATCCCATGAGAGAGGGAGGGTATGTAGGGGTAGGGGTTATGTGGGGTAGGTGGTGAGATTGGGTATGTGAGGTGTTAAAATTTAATACGGAGGGGTTGTTAGAATAAGATAAAATTAGTTAGGGGTTGTTATTTTTGTCATTTTATGGAGGGATAATCACATGGGTGAGGGTGCGTGATAAGGTAAGATAAAAATGGATAAAATTGGACTTCGGGTGGGACAAAATTAGGTGTCTATAGGCAGTAAGTTCATGTTCCTTTCTCTCGATGTGGAGCTTATTCAACTTTTCCTCAAACTCCTCAATGCATGATTTGAGTTCAGGTTTAGCAAACTTCTTCCCTAAATTGAAGACATTCAAACAGGCAAATAAAGCTTTAACACTGTGAAATGAATTCCCAATAACTTCCAAAAACTAGTCCAAGCCAAAAGCCTTGTGATGCCACAACAAATTTTACCTTGTTGATAATAGTTCGAAAATTCTCCATCACAGCGTCTTGAGATAAGGCATGTTCATACGTTTTAAACAACTCTATCAGCTTTCTCATGCTCTTATCAGTGTATGATAGCTGAGATAGGCAGTAGGATATGTACTCATATAGCCGAATAGCTGCATAAAAGAGCATGTTAACATGCAGAAGTTTCTCTCGTGATAATTCAAATAGCAAATCAGAAACTCACTAAAATTTATTCATTCAAAGGTCTCCTAATTATAATTTTTCTTTTAAATTTTTGCAAAGGTACTCCGACAAATACTGTAAACACGCCTTCCATAATAGCATAGAAAGCTGAGTATGAAAGCAAATATCAGATGAAGCATCCACAAAGCTGTGGTACCAAATAGTACTGAAAGACCGGCAACTTCTAAAACAATCTCAAATAAGTATATCAGAAACTTTGAAACGCGCAGAACCACAACTCAAAGTTGACAACCACCAC
>NW_025857846.1:0-15354 GCF_002878395.1 Capsicum annuum
GAAATATGCTTCAAGTATATGTAAAATCAATCATATTTTTTGATTAGGATGAAAAGTCATCAAGAAATGTATTAAGGTCACAAGTAACTCTTAGCTCATAGCCAAATGGAAACATTCCTTACCGATTGACTTTTTGTGAAGAATCTTACTATAATCACCTTCAAACAAGCATAAATTCTAAATTTGAAGTATTTTTGAGCTCAATACCCATAATATGAAAGGAATTTGAGTCCTCTTTCTAGGGCATCTGGTTTTGTTTTAATTCGATATTGGAGTAAAATATTGTGGCCATTTTAGTAACGAACTATCCAATAGTAAGAACCTATGAGCATAGGTACAATCTTCATGAGATTGTACAATTGTACAATTCTTTCATCTGAACAAAATAGTTCCAAGTATATGAGATTTGAAAATTAACCTTCCAAACATGAGATAGAACCATGATCCTTGTTTTAAGCCACGATCTTGCGTACGATCATTGATCCGACATGGACTTCCAACCTATGAATCAAGGCATGATTGTGGGTGGATCCCATGACTGTATAGGATCATTTGGTGGATTTTATATAGCCTTAATTCATCCTTTAAACCATGATCACCACCCACAATAATAGATGGTTCCCATGATCGTGAAATAATCCGTATGACTCAATTTTGCAGATTTTTAGCTATGTTTTAGTAGGGGCTTTGTAGTCTTTTCCCACTCCTAACATCAAAACTATGTTGTTTAAGCCACCAAAAAGCTGAGTATTAAGATTAACAATACCCTAAGACCTTGTTACTCAGAAAACACCCACCCTATGACCTAAGATTTCATACACATACTTATTGAGTATTATATCCTCTAGTTTACATGTTGTGGATGCTATGAAAATGCATTTATTTTCAGTTTTAAAAATATTAGTATTATTGAGCATTAAGTTATTAGTGTCATTTATTTTGGAGTAGTACTTAGCACCAAGCATACACGGATGAAGTCTCACCCGTTAGTTAGGCTGAGACCTTTAGTAGAAGTCCCTGTGTCACAAAACAATGGGTTCATCATAGGTTATAAAGGTCCACCTATCAGAATAGGATTGATACTTTAGTTTGTTTTGATATAAATTTAGTAGATGTGGGCCAGTTAGTATTTGTACCCTTGGTAAGGTACTGAACACACTTCCAGTAAGGATTACAGGTTGGACCCTATTTAGCTCAGATTAGGGTATGTTGGTTAATAGTAGCTCCCATAGTCATAGTTCATAGTTTAGATTCAGCTACTTGCATGGCCTTGTATTTAGTTATTTAGCTTATCATACAGTATATATTTATTAGTTGGTCTTACATCATCTTACCATGTCACAGACATATGATCAACCTATATCAGTTATTTCCTATCTCACACACTCAACACATTAAAAGTATTGATCACATACTCTCTTTTGCTCTATATTATATTATAATATAGGTTTTGGCGTTCAGCATCCAAATCGTACTTAATATGATCTCTTACTACATCAGTAATAGTACTTTGGTGAGTCCTTATCATTTGAGTTCTAGTGTTAGTATTTTATTTTATTTTATTCCCATAGTCATTTAGAGTTAGCTGGGGCTTGTCTTAGAAACTCGTTGTATTAGAGGTTTTTAGATATATTGTTAAATGTATAGCTTTATAGTTTTAAACTCAGATATTATGATTGGTTGATTTACTATTTCATTATTTAGTTCAGCTTCCCCATAGTGTTTTTGCATTAGTTAATTCAATATTCACAGTATTATGCCAAGCTATGGATTAGGTTGGGGTCACTTGTGGATCTAAGCACCATATTATGACTAGGGGTAGTCTTTAATCATGTAAAACTTGGTATCAAATCATTGGATTTAAAGTTTCCTAGAGTGTTTAAAAATAGCTAAGTAGATTCTTGCTTATGGGTGTGAAGCGCACCATACTAACATATCAAAGGCTATGAAATATTTAGGAAAGGTTTCACTTCTTTCATATTCATATCATGCAATAATGTGTTAATTCTATTAAAAACTTCATCTAACTCGAGATCTACATATTTATGGAAAAATGCTTCCTAAGAGAACTAATGCAAGAAGAAATAAAAATGGCAATGGTAATGGGAATCAATAAACACCACCACCAACACCAGTAAACCCTCTGAATGAACAAGTCTCTTATGCCAAATGAATCCTCAATTATTTTTTGGGTCTAAGTTTGAAGAGGATCCATATGAGTTTTTGAAGAGTACCTCTAAAGTTAATGAGATCATGGGTGTCACTTTAATTGAAATGGATGACTTGATTGCTTATCAGTTACAAAGAGTGACTAACACCTGTTATAAGTAATAAAAAGATGATAGAGGGGTAGATGAAGGATCGATAGAATGGGATGAGTTTACCACTGCATTTCTAGATAGGTTCTTTATATATGAGGTAAGGAAGGCCAAGGTATAGGAGTTTATAAATTTGAAGAAAGGTAATATATGTTTGAATTAGTATACCCTTAAGTTTACTTTGTTAGAAAAGTATGCTCTAGCTATGGTTGCTATCTCTAGGGCTCGAATGACTATCTTGTCAGGTGTTTCTGTTGATATGGTCAAAGAGTGTAGAACTGCTATGTTGGTTAAGCAAATGGAAATCTCTAGCTTAATAGTTCATGCCCAATAGATTGAGAAATAGACAATCAAGGAAAAAGACAGGAAGGGTAAAAGGCCAGAATAGTTTTTCTTTTGTTAAAATAGCCTAAATTCCTTTTATTAGCAACAAAATATTTACACAAAACGGGCTAGTATAGTACCCAAAATCGGGTATCTAGTCCAAAAACACAAAAATAATAAGGAAATCTTAGACGCTTCTATCTAATAAAGGAAAATCAGAAAGAAAATTCAAAAGGTAAAGTGATAAAATGGAATGACAACGTCTTCAGATTTATCCACTGTAACATTGGAGATCCTCTCCTAAATTAGCTGAAGAATGAAGGTTTCATCCTATTGTTGAAGCTCAAATTAAGAAAAAGCTAATTTTTAGGCATTTTCATATGAGACGTAGAAAAATTCTCAGCAACATCCTGAAATTGTCCCAAGTGAAGACTTTCTCAACTCAACTAATGTAATAACCCTCCAGGTCATTTTCTGAAATTCTACTTATTTTCACCGTTAGAGCTTATACATAGCTTCCCTAAGTTGTAACGACCTGAAAATGCCTCCCGAGATGTCACATGGTGCCTAGGGTTTCAAGTGACCTCAAGATAACCCTTCTATTGGTACAACTCATAAGCAACAAAATAAAATGCATAAATCTGGAAAGAATAAGGTGGAAGAGAACTCTAATACGAATTTTCCCAATACAAAACTGAAGTCACAAGGTTACAACTCTTCTTTTACAATAAAACTAAGACTCAATACATAAACTCCTACCAACTATCTATGAATCCTCTACTAGTACTGACCATGGGTGGCTGGGTCATGACTCCCAACCACCCCAAACTCAATATGACTGAATAAGGAAAATACAACACTTTTCTATTATATTACTGACTTGTGGCCCTAAATCAAAAGGACCCATCGCCTGATGACTGGAAGCTGTGAACTGATTGGACATGGTACATGCGCTACACTTTTGTACCTACATTATGAGACAATGTAGCACATAGACGTATATGTGGATCAATACTTTGAGGATGTACTCATACGTATAAAATAGTAACGATATTTTCTTCAATCAAATCATGTATGCATAGTGAGAGGACTCATATGGCTTGAACAAGTATAAAATATAAAGCTCATAAATCATGTAGGATTTGCATGTAACACAATATCATGAGTCATCATTATTTAACTTCAAAATCGAAAACCTTCTCTTACTCTCAATGCCCAAAGGCTAAGGGATTTCAAACCACACTTTCAAGTCATGCATATATCTCAAGATAGTAAAAGTTCTTCAATTCTCAACACTTCACAATCATTTAGAAACTTATATACTTGGAATTCAAAATCATAAAACTTGAAAACATACTTGAAGGCATTTCATTCACTTTAGAAAATATCTCATCTCAAATCAATACCTTGATTAGGGAATATCTTTACAATTCAACCATTTAGGAAAATAGCTTATAGGGAAGGAAAATAAGTATTTAATTTCAAAGTTCGAAAGGTAAGGGAGGTTCTCGTAACCGACTAAACCATGCGAGCTACATAGAGTCCAACATTTTGTCCTCCTAAGGAAGAGACCCCACATTAGGGAGGAGCGTCATACTCTTGCCAAGAAGTATAACCTAGGTCTAGTCATCACTAAATAAAACCAGCCTCAGGCCCACATAATCAAATCGGCCTCAGGCTCACTCATAATCATAATATAATTAGGCTCAGGCCCACATCCTACGGTGGCACATAGTTTTTGGGGTAAGAAACCGTAGTAGCTTACCCACTCAGTGCTAAATACTGCTCCCTTTAGATTACCTGCGCTCATCTCATAAAAATACACTTTTAGAACAATCACATGGTTTACCACGAACCCAATAATCAAATCAATAACCTCATATAGTGAAGTAAATTTTAAAGCTTTCGAACCATTAGGTCAATTCAATTTTCAACTATCTTAAAATACTTAAATCATGGGTGCTTATAGCACGAGAGTTCATAATTTCATAAGTCTCAAATAGGGCTTACTAACCCATAGTTCAATTTCAAGTTAAAGCTTAGCAAAAACATAATATATAGCATATAGATTCATAAATCATGTGTAAATATGGAAATTTCAGCAATTCATCTCAAAATCTCAATGTAGTCATATGCTTCAATATCTCAACATTTCAAATATAAGCTTCCCAAAGAGTAAAGTCATGGGGTTTATCCAGCTGTAAAATCTCAAGAAAACATGTAGAAATCATGCCCTTTAACTCTCAATTCATGAGAAATATCAACATAATGCATTTAATAAATATGGGTGAAAACCCCAATTCAAACTCATTTAAAAACCCCATAATTTCAGCAAAATCATGATGTAAATAAACATTTTGGGTACAAGGGCGATAGTTATACCCAAGTTCAAAACCCCACATACCTTGAGTTGAAGCTTTGGGTGAACTCTCACTTTCGGTACTCTATTCTTGCTCTAGAGTGAGAGATCTTGAGGCCCTTGACTTGGGAACCTTGAATCTTGACTCAATTTAAAAAATCCATGGTGGATTCTTGAGATTCTCTGAAGAGGTTTTGGATATTTAGGGTTCTTGATGAGAGAAAACTTGAAAAAACCCTTATAGGATGCTTGTAAATGGCTTTGATTTAGTGCTTTTATAATTTTATAGGCTTGGAAAAAGGTCCAAAATTCCCTTTTAAATGTCTATGCAAAACTGGAAAAAATTGGACTGGAACCCAATTTCGAAGGCCTCCGCAATGCACCACTAATCGTGTTGGCTCTCTGGAAAATGACAATTGGGAGACAGCATCCGCGATGCAGAGCCATGCATTTTCCCACTGGTTGGGAATTGGGACTCCTTCGTATTGCGCCACTATCTCAGAGTTCCACTAGAAATTGACAATTGCTAAAGGCACCCTCTTCGCGATGTTCTAGGCTCTCAAATGATGCAGTTTTTACGATGAAGGCTAAAATTGGCCATAACTTCTTACCCAAGTGTTCGATTTGGGTAAATCTTATATCGATGGAAAGCTTATCAGATTTACTACTTGATAAAATTTGAAATTAAGGAAATTCTACATGGTTAGAATGATACTCACTTAGGAATCCACTTCTTAATCTTTTAGGGCAGGAATCACGTCTCACTCGACACGCCCTAAGGCTCAAACTATGAGGGAACTTTATGGGACCTTACATAAGTCATTCATGACTTACTAGAATTGATTTTTTGGTTATCGAATAGTTCATTTGATTTTTAGAGCCAATTTACTGTCTAGAAGTCTTTGTGGGTTCCAAATAGCCACTAGGCAAAAAAATTTTGTAAAATGATCTTGGATGTAAATTTTGACTATGCCAGTAGCTCTAAAATATTGATTTTATTTTAGAAAGACCTTTGGTTTCGGTCCCAACATACCCGAGCTTATTTCGACCTATTAGTTGGAAAGTTAAAAAATCTAGAATGTGGGCGTGGGGCCCATATTTGGTCGAAACAACCTCGTATGAAAATCCAACTTTGCCATTGTGTTCAAAACATAAAAATTAGTAGGTTTACATAGTTCATGCGCTCATATTGGATTCTGGATGCATTCCGAGGCAATGGCTGAAACTTGGAAAATATTCTAAGTTTTAGCTAATATCTAGTGCAACAGGGGAATATGATGATTGTGGAGGGGAGCATGATGATCACGACTACATGATCATGGTCTAAATAATTGTGATAGAGACATATCTTTACCTATAGGGGTTATAAATAGACCCCATGGTTGCAATTATGGTCATTATTTACTCATTTTAGAGACCAAGTAAACCTAGAGTGGTGTGCTAACTTCAAATTATGTATTGGGTGCAACTTGGAAGCTTGATTAACCTATATTTTTGTGATTAAGATTACATTTGAGGTAAGAATCCTTCCATTTTATGCTTAAATTTCTTGAATTCTTGACCAAAACCCCAAATCACCTAGGGCTTGATTTTAGCCCAAAGTAAGCTTAATTTTCACCTATTTCTTTAGGGTTATGATTACTTAATTATGTATAATTATTGAGTTGGTCTCGGAAAGGTGTTTTCCATATGTGGGGCCCACATGAGATATTTGGTGTTTTTTTGGACACGGAGTATAATGGTGCAATATGAGTATCTATGTTCTCATAATGATGTGTAGATTGTATTTTTGATAGCTTGTCACCTTGAAGAAGCTTCTCAGAAGGGAAAAGTGAAGGATTAGTGAATTGTTGAACATTTTTCAAATTTGAGGTAGGTAAGGTTTACTACTTTCTAGATTGATCTATGTTATACTATAATTATGATATCTTATTAGATTGGGATGGGTATTAAGTATTGTATTGACGAGATGTAAGACTTAGGTTAGTTGGACCATTTAGGCTATGAGAATCTTAGAGTTGAAAATGTTAACTTGTTTTCCTTTGATTTAGGTGGAATGGACTTTATTACTCATGTTTAGCATGAGAATACCTTAGAATACTTAATATTAGGTGAAATTCTATAGTTGCTCATAGTTAGTGAGTTGTCCTTAGTTTCTAATACTAGTGAAGGTTGCCTTCGTTCCATTAGACTTAGGAAAGGTGCTTGAGTAGAATATCTACCTTAGGGCTTATGGTGGCTTGCTGTCATCTAAGATTTGATTTAGATACCATAGCCTAGTCTGGGTTAAAAATTAGCTTACAATGCATTCAAGAATTTTAGATATGGGCTTGTTGACCCATATTACGGTAAAACTTATTGATTAGTTCTTTTGTACCCCTATGCTTAGTAATTGACTAGTGAGTGTCGTTTTGAGGCAATCTTGATGACTCTTAGTGCTTGTTGGTTATGAGGAATGGCATTGATAGTAATGCTCAAGTGATTATGCCTTTGTATGTTTTATTGGCTAACGCTTATGTCAAGCTATTAATTATGTGGTTGTAATTAACTATTATTTGGAGTAATGAACGTGCTATTGAATAAGCCCTCGACTATAATATGGCCTAATCCATATATGATGTTGTTGACCATTCTTTGAACAAGCTATATATTATGTCATGCTTTAGATATCGCTCATATTAGTGATAAATTATCTTTAGTCCAATGATAGGCAAATGAATATGCTACTAAGGGGTCATTATTTATGATATCACTTATGGTTATGCCCATGGTCTAAATGACTAGATTATGGATTATGTAAGGATGAGTTCTTCGTTATACTTTTGATTAAGCCATTGATTAGGCTAGTGTTTAGGCCATTAACTATGCTATTACTCAAGTGATAATCATGCTTAATAATTATGCTAACAAATCATATTGGAAATCTTTCTTATTGTCTATAATATCTCGTACTTCTACCTAACTTAAATCATTTTAGAAACGTTAAAGATTTGTTTCAAAGATGAATCCACTTTTATACATATGATATTTTTAATATTTTCACTTTTTATCATATGGGAAATTAAATAATCTTTCCATTGATACCAAATTCACCCAAATCCAACACCCGGGCGAAGAGTTAGAGCCATTTTAGTAAGACAATATGCCACTTGAGCCATCAACGTGTCGTTGAGCCAGCCAAAATGGCAATCATCAAAATCTAGTAAGCCTCCATGATTATGGTGCGTCTTGCCAAGGCTCAAATTCAGAGTTGTCAAATTCCAGTGACACGGCGCGACAGCGCCGCGTCGCGCCAAGGGTCCAGGTTGAGAAATTTTCACAGAATTAAAATACGCATCCAAGGGTTAAAAAAGTCAATTTCTCACCCCTATATATACCCAATTACACGTGATTCAACCATAATTCACCCAAAATATATTATTTCTCTTAAGTTTCTCTCAAGAACAAGCTAGGGTTTTTATTTGGGGATTTGAATCCAAGAATCTCTCCATCAATCTTCATAGAATCAATAACTAAGGTATGCACAGTGTTCATTCATGGATTCCTTTCATCCATGAAGCCCAAGAATCAAGTTTTAAATCTTGTATGGTGAATATTTTATTGTGGGTTGATTATGTTCATGTGATTATGGTTGTATGATTCCCTAGTTGGAATCTTTATGTGTTTTTTTGGAACCTATGCTAGTATGTGGTCTGAAATATGTGAAATGAGTTGAAATATGGAGTTTTGTTGTATTAATTTGACGTCATTCCTATGCCCTAAGTCATGTATCCTAGGTGTTTGATAAAATGCCTAAGAGAATAAAAATTATCCATTATAGCTTAATTGTGACCCAAGTGATAAGTGTATGTTTTACCCTGTGACTAAGAATGACTTCCATGATATTGTGTGGATTATGAATTATTGAGGGAATGTCCATGAGATTAGGTTGATGAAAGTATGACATGTTTATATGCAATTCCATTCATGTACAAGACTATGATAAACATATGCTTCATGAAATCCCCAAATTAATGTATTATGAATTATTGATACTGGTCATGTGTTCAAAAAGTGTCATGTCCTATCAATTTCATGCTATCGAGTCCTGGGGGTACTTGTACCCAACAATTTAGCTGTGTACCTAAAGCCAGTGTCATTTTTTACCGATACTCTCAGTCAAGCCATGATCCTTAGAATTCAGTCAGTCTCATGACTCAGGAAAACTCAGTAAATTCAGTATCAGTCTAGTCCTACTCAATAATCTCAGTGACCTTAGTGGTTTTAGTAACACCAGTACTCAGTAATCTCGGTAACCTCAGCATTCCCAGAAATCTCAGTAACTTTAGTACTCTTCGTCAGTTTTCAGATCTCCATAGCATTTTGTCAGTCAACGAAACTTAGTAAACTTAGTTTAGCTCCGCTAAACAATACCATTAGTATCAGTTAAGCTAATTAGTTTAGTGTCTATTCAGTTGGGAGTAGGATTCAGCACTTAGTGAACCCAGGGATGAGGACATACTCTGTCAGCCAGTAGAGTGTGTGAACCTTAGTAGCAATCCCTGCATTCCAAAACTACGTAGCTAGCGTAGGTTGAGATGTACCCCTATGAGTCTAGGGACTATACACATCTTATTTGAGTTTTTCTTACAAGAGGGGTTGACGGAAGAGTCCCCTGTCAAAGAGGGTTTACTCATAACTTATCTTTACCCGTGGTATGGTACTGACACCCTTACAGTTGAGGTTATAGGTTGGACCCCACCAGTTTAGTTTTGGGGCATGTCGGTTAGATAATTACCTCTTACAATCTCAATTTTAGATCCAGTTTCTGTAATATAACTCAGTTCAGTTCTATAGAAATGCAGGACTATTAAATACAGTTAGATTATTACAATGCGGAACCCAGCTAGTTCCATCAGTATCAGGACTGTCAAATGCACTCATGTTATCAGTATTCAGACTCAATAATAGTATATTAATTATACAAAACCCATGTTATCAGTATTCAATTTAATGACTTTCAGATACAGCCAATCAAACTAGTTCTTCATAATCAGAACTGTCAAAAATAGTCATTCCTTTATTAGTAATATGACATTAGTTCCTTAGTATTCAGTAGACTTAGTCATTTAGTATCCCAGTATCAGTACTCATAAATCAGTAAATCCACGTTATTAGAATTCATGAGTCAGTGTTATCACAATCTCAGTTACAGTTATATATTTATGCATATATTTTCACATTCATGTTATACAGTCATTTATTATTGTTCATACATATGAACCTTTGCATTTAGCCTACCTTACTTGCATACCATTACATTCAACATACTGACATATTTGTGCTATGGTGTTTTATACCATAGGTTTATAAGCACGAGCTCCCGAGCATCCTTAGTAGATCAGACATTTAATAGCTAGACTAGCAGTGAGTCCTCATCATTCGAGGATAACATGATTATTTTATTACTTTATTATTTCAGTAGTTCAGAGTTAGTTGGGGATATGTCCCATCAACTCCACAGTTTTCAACAGTTTAGAGACTTTCAGACTATAACATGTTTCAGACAATTTATCTTAGTTTCAGGTATTGTCATACCCCACTACAGACATTGTATTATATTCATTATTAGTTCAGTTTTGAACCTTATGGCCTTACAACTTATATTCTGCATATTTATAATGTATTATTCAGTGCTTAATTACAGATATCAGTCATGGATAAGCTTGTGGTCCTTCAGGGTTATGAGCATTGTGTAGCATTCTAGGTACCAGATTCGGGGCATTACATTATCGATATTGGAAATGATGATGGTAATGGTGATGAAGGCATGCTTATTGACTATATGTAAAGATATTCTATAGATTATGTTTGGACTCATGATACTTCCTTATATAATTACTTATACTAATACTTTTACCACTTATTATACTTATCTATATAGCCATCTCCCAGATATGGGATAGAGGAAGATACTGGCATTGAAGATATAAGTTTTGGTGTAAAAACCTGATAGTTTATATTATTCAAGTTACATATATATATATATATATTAATAGAGGGACATTGATTATGAACGTTGGATTTTGGAGGTATGCTCATCTTCGCTTCTCCTTTATAATTATTTACTTCAGCCCTTATGGGGTTTATTATTTACTTTAGCCCCCGTGGGGCTTGTTATTTACTTTATCCCTCGTAAGGCTTGTTATTTACTTTATCTCTCAAGGGGCTTGTTCTTTATTAATGTTATAATTTTTCATATTGTGATGTTACATTGATATTCGACAAGGCCGAAGGATATTATGATGATATATTGATATCCGATAATGCTAAAGGATATTAAAATGATATGTTGATACCTGGTGTGTCCGAATAAAGTTGTAATGATATAATGATACCCGATGCGGCTGGATGATATTGTGATGATATAATGATACCTGGTGTGGTTGAATGATATTGTGATGATATGATGATACTCGATGCGGCCGGAGGATATTGTGATGTTATATTGATACCCAGAAAGGCCAAAGGATACTATGATGTTATGATGATGCCCGAGAAGGCCGGAGGATGATTATTGATGTGCCTATAAGTACATCTACTGGTTTGAGTCCGACTAGCCCTATGTGTTACATTTATATGTTTACTTATACTCTTATGTAGTTGGGTATAATGTTGATACTAGATATGTCGGTTATAGTCTTCTAATGAGTTAAGGTATAAAGTAGTATAGTTGTTAGGTTAAGGATGAAAGATGCTTAGTGGTGGATATTGCTTAAGTGGCTAACAATGACTAATGGATTAGTGAACCTTGCTGATAAAGAGGGCTAGTGGCATTAATGGCTATTAATAGTAACGATTATTTTATTATAAAGATTAGTGATAATGGGATTAGCGATGGTGATGATTTGTTGCTATTGGTGACTAAGTCTATGATGTTGATTAGTTTTTAAGTAAGGATTTATGAATTAATGATGCTAGTTAATAAAAGATGCTATTTGATAGATAAATTGCGAACTAATTGTGATTAGCGATCATTGATGAATGGTAACTAGTGGAAGTACGATGGCTAGATTTAGATATTGGTTAGTTGATGAATATGGCCTACTGGTGGTTAGTCATTGACCCATGAATAGTGTTTATATAGTGAATAATGGATAGATGATAATTAGAGGCTATATGATTGATAGTGAGTAAGTGGGTTTAGTATTAAGCATTGGTTAGCTACTCTTAAGTGAATAGGGTGTATTGATAAGATAGATACTTATATGATGGTATGATTACAATTATGAGTAGATTGGTATATGTTATTCAATTACATTTATGGATGATGATTATGAATGTTGGCAAAGGGCCATTTGATGGAAATTATGGAAAACTATGGATAATGAGGAAGTTTGGAGATATTGTTGCCTTGATCTTTTCATATTTCTCTTGGGTGTACTCTTTGGTGGTATGGAATGTTGTACTGAGTTCTTTACTTTATGCACTAGTTGGTGCATAGGCGCCAACTTTGTACTTGTGTTTGTTTATGATTATCTTTGTTTGCTTTATGACTCTGAATCGTATATGATGTATGTATAATGGTGTTTGTCTGTTTAGATCTAGGTGTTATTTTACTTGTTTAGTGTGTTTCTAGTGTTGGTTTCTTTATCACCTACACTAAAAGTGTCTAGATCTAAAGTTGAGCTTATAATATTGACCATTGACTTGAAGTGGGCTGTAGGTTGTACCTTGTTGATGACAATTGGTGGTTTTGGGTTGTGTTCTTGAAGAAGTTGATATTGTGTTCTTGAAGGTTCTTGTGGTGTTCATCTTGTTCTTCATATATTCTTACAACTTAAGACAACAAAAGTGTAAAATAGATCCAAAAGATTGTAAGACAAAAGTTATAAAGTTGTTGCTAAGAAGACTTGCACACATCACTTCCTAGACTTGACAACTACTTTTCCTTAAATCAAGGGACCTTGTTTTGTGGCATTAGTAAAGTCAAATCTCACCTTTTTTTTTGAGTTTGAAAGTTGAAAAAGACAACAAGAGTTTTACTTTCCCTCCAAAACCAATTGTCATCCATTACAAGTTATGTGAATATTGAAATTTCAGATTTGTCACAAAAAATTATGTGGGACCAAGACCAATTACATGCTGCCATATCACCATTACTGCTGCCACATAAATTTGGATATTTTCTAGTTTCTAATTGTTGATTCTTGGTTTCCTTACTTGGTTCTAGAACTAATTAACAAACTAGTACGTTCCTACTAGGTTGTCAATTAGTCCCTTGAATCCGTTTGTTCGTGTCAACGATTACTTGGGTGCTTCTATCTTTTGAATACATTGCTACTTCTTGGTTCTAGTATGATGAGAAATTCTTTGAGTCTTCAAACAAGAATCCACTCTGAATAAGATCTCACTCATACCTTAAGGATTCACGGGTTACTAGCCAATCTACAACACTTATGGAACTAAAGTGTAAGGTGATCCAAAGAGTGTAAATGAGGAGAGGATTTTTTTTTCACTAACTTGTTGGCTGATTTTGTAGGTAATACCTTGACAATGGAAGGGAATATGTCCCAAAATGTGGATACTAATTCTCTTGACTCTATGAGGGCCACTCTTGAGGCCGTTACCCGAACACTTGAAAGGTTAAATACCAAAGTTGGAGCTGTGAGATTGGATTTGAAAACAATAAAGAGAGATGTGTCGGCTATTAGTGGGAGATTAGAACAAGTGGAGAGTCAAAGGAGCTCTCGCCCTTATACTCCTATACATGTTTCTTCAAGTGGGCATGATAGAACTTTCTCCGCAATCATCACTTCCGAGACATTGCACCAAATGCTAAATCCACCCCAAGTTCCACTAAATGCCGCTAGCCAAACCACTCCTTTCTCTCCAAACCGTGACCCCACTAGACTAATACATTTCCAAACTTCTCAAGTTCCATAAGAGGGACTTGGACATCAAGTACCTCCACTAAATCCGAACCCTCCCTTCCAAGCTCCATTAAAACAAAGACCACCACATCCACAAAATCCAATTCGTCCAAATCAAGTTTAAAATATCTAAAATCGTCCAACCCACTTTGAGGAATATGGTAGAGAGGCATATGAAGGATATAAAGCCTTTGATGATGCTTACATGAGGGAGTAGGAGATGAGAGGGTGTCGTGGAGATTAAAGGAGATACCAGGGATATGGAGAAAGAGAAAATTGACACCAAGAGAGAGACGTAGGCATCAACACCATCAAGTTGAGCCTATCAATCTTTAAAGGTGAAAGTGACCCCGAGGCCTACTTAGCTTAGGAATTGACTTATGAAAAAGTTTTCCAAGTTAATGATATCTTGGAAGAAAAGAAAGGTTCTTATGCCATAGCTTATTTTGAGGGTTAGGCTAACACTTGGTGGGAGTACGTCAAATGGTTTGGTAATGAATTAGTTGATGGGAAGCCACCACCTTAGTTTTTGTTAAGGTACTTGATGAGGCAATGCTACCTTCCCAAGAATTATCGCCATTAGTTGCTTTCTAGATTGTACAACTTGCATTAAGGTAACAAAAGTATGATGGCATATTATGATGACTTTCAATAATTCATGTTGAAGCTTGATCATCATAGGGAACAAATTAGTCAGGACATCATCCAATTCAAGTGTGGATTAAACAAAGAGATCTACACTCATTTAACCCTTCATAAGTTTGATACCATTGAAGGTATTTTCCAAGCAGCTCTTGAGATTGAAAGTGAACTTAAAGAGAGGTCATCGTTCAAGGCAAGGGGATAATCTACCTCGGGTTGGCCTAAGAGCAAGGATATGGTTCAATCCTCTTTTGATTGGCCCAAAAACAAGGACCAGCCCACCACTATAAGGCTAACCGAGCCCAAAACATTCCACAAAATTCCTCTAAAACAAGAAGTTTACAAGTATCCTAACCCAAAAGGATTCCAATGTTTCAAGTGCCAAGGTTGGGGACGTAAAGCCAATGAATGTCCAAATAAATACAATGTGATCCTACGGGAAGGGATATTGTATTACCTTGGTGAGGAAGTGGGTCTTGAAAAAGAAGAGGATGGGGCCGAGCCTTAAGATGGAGAGGAACCCAAGAATGGACCACATGAAGATGATGATGATAGTGAAGATGTTTATCCATAAGAAGGGGAGTGTGTCATTCCAAAATTTGTCGTTAGACGCATCATGATTAGTTAGGCAATGGATGACCCGAGTCAAAGGAGAAATCTATTCCATACTAAATGTCTTGTAAAGGGCAGTGTGTGCACTTTGGTGATAGATAGTGGTAGTTGTGCAAATGTTGTTAGTGTTGCTATGGTAAACTTCTTGAAATTGCCAACTACACTGCACACTAGTCCTTACAAGTTG
>NW_025857846.1:18354-47575 GCF_002878395.1 Capsicum annuum
AAATGCGCCAAGTACTTTTATGAGGCTAATGAATCATGTCACGAAGCCATTTATTGGAAAGTTTGTTGTTGTCTACTTTGATGATGTGCTAGTTTATAGCAAGTTTTTAGATGAGCATGTGATGCTGTAACACCCCAATTCGCTGAACCAGAATACTACACGGTGCTCATGACCTCGAGAGACCATAAGCTAACTCATGACTGATATTTGTACCTGTATACTGCAAATCAGGATATAATAATGCAGAATACATGGAACTGTAAGGCCATAAGGTTCAACTGAATAAAATCATGTGGGCGAAAATACCCAAAACAACTAAATCTGAATGTAAATCTGAACATAAATCTGAAAGTAAATCTGAAAGCCTCTAAATTGTCTGAATAAGGAGTTGAAGGAACATATCTCCAACTAACTCCATATAACTGAACTGAAGAATAAATAAATGAATCAAATCATATTTTCCACGAATCAATGAGGACTCACTGTGTCTCAACGATTGGAATGCTACCGCTACTACTAGGCTGGAGCTCGTGTCTCGGAACCTATGGTGTAACATAAAAAGAAAGCACCATAGTGCAAATGCGTCAGTAGAACTGGAGTACTGAGTATACGAGGAAGGTAGGCTGAACATAAAGGGTTTTATGCATGAACAACACTAACTGACTAATATGAACGTGGGAGTACAAACACACATATATTGAAACTGGGACCGTAAATACGTGATAGCATAACTTGTAAGATAATACATGGTTTAATGATAACTGTCATGACTAATACTAAAAATGATAACATGGACGACTGTATCTGACAATCCTGTATACACTAAAATCTGAAGAACGCCCTGAGTTCTTTTATTGAGACTGATACTAAAACTGATAACATGGATGACTGTATCTGACAGTCCTGTATATACTAAAATCTGAAGAGCTATCTGTGTTCTTTTATGAGACTGTTACTAAAACTGTGGGAAGTAGTGTTTAACCGATATGCCCCATGTATGTCGTTATAGCTAAGCTAAGGTCCAATCTCTGCCCCGACTAAAGGGGTGTCAATATTGCGCCACTGGTAAGGACAACTGTAAGTGACCCTTATCTGGCGGGTACTCAATGAGAATGGTGGGAACCCTAAACTGATAAGTTAAGCAACCTCATCAACCCTAATCTGATGGGTTAAGATATCTCAACCTACGCTGGCTATGTAGTTCTGGAACACAAGAATTGCTACTAAGAATCACACCCTGAACTAGCGGGTGAGTTCCCATCCTTGGGTTCACTCGGTGCTAACCTCTACTCCCATCTAAAGGGACTGGACATAAATAACTGACTGTGCATGGCTTGATCTTATTGAATTCCGTTGACTGGCAAAATATTACTGATATCTGACAACTGACTAAGATCATGAGGTTTTCCTGAGTCACATGACTGACTGAAGTCTATGGAATCATAGCTTGAGTTCGGATATCGTGAAACATGACATGGATCTAGGCACACAGCTATAGTTTTCGGGTACAAGTACCCCCAGGACTCGATGGAAGGAAACTGACACACATGACTGACTTGATCATAAGAGTCAACTCCATAATTTATAATATCATAAGTAAGGATCTCATACTAAGCATGTTTATCAACAATGTATTGCATGGAAAAGATTTCATATCACATGGAAGTACTTGGACAATCTTAATATCATGTTTATTACATAATCATATTGGCAACACATACCAATAGCATGGAAGTTCATATGGATTGCATGGTTATCATACATCTTGTTCATAAGTAGGATTTGCAAGTAAACATAGCATAATCTTATAAGAATATTTCATGAGTATTCTAAAAACATTTACAAGGCACATTAACAACATATAAGTCATTGGAACGTAAGGGCATATCATGAATCCTTCACTTAGTCACAATTTAGCTATATTGCATGATTTCTAGTTCCTTAGGCATTTTATCAAACACCTTACATGAACATCTTAATCATAGGTGAAATCATCAAATTTTACCTTATGAACAACCAAATTTACATGTTTCCAACTCATATGATATCATGAATTCACAAAAACATATAAAGATTCCATCTTGGAAATCACCCGATATCAACAACATGATCATCAACACCCAACAATATAGAAATCATACTTTATAATAAAAAAGAGGAAAACAATCAAGCATCAACATGGGTATGATCATATCACCACAATCAACCAAGCTTTTGTATTTTAAAGATTGATTCTTGAATTCTATGAACGAATTGAATCCAGAGATGAACACTATGCATACCTTAGAAGGAAGATTATTGATGATTGATGGAGGAATTTCCTTGAAATCGAATCTTCAAGCTTAATTATGAAACCCTAGTTGTTTTTATCCTTTAGTGCTCTTGGATGATGAGCTTTGAAATGAAAAATAGGGTTGTAATATGTTTAGAAGCTATATATTTTGTAGGGTTAAGTTTAGGGATGCGTAAGGAGTATTTAAAGGCTTAATAACCTTTAAAATAACTTAAGACGAAGTGTTTTTGACACCTGGAATTTACTTAGGCGACGCTCAAGTGATTGCCAATGCCTGGGTTGGGCGGCGCCTAACCAATTGCCTATGCCTGGGTTAGGCGGCGCCTAACCAATCGCCTATGCTTACTGTCTCTCACGAAAATAGGCATAACATTTCTCTCGGGTATTGGATTAAGGCAAAATTGGTATTATTAGAAAGCTAATTCAATTCTCTACAATTTGGTGGGTCTAAATCAGCCAAAATACCATATTAACATCAATTTATACTCATTCAAAAATGACCCTTGCAAAATTGAACACTAAAACTTGATGGATTCAAAAACTCTTAGCTTGTATTTCCTTAAGTGACTCATATGAACATGCTTAATGCATTATAAGCTATCCGATCACTAGGCTATTCATTGTAAGTCATGTACTCAAGTATCAATCACAGGATAGGAGATTTCATATATAGGAATACTTATTCACTTCCTAGCTTAGAAACATGCGGGATATTACAGATGCATTTACAATGTGTGTTTGATGTCCTTAGAAAGGAAATTTTTTATGCAAATCTGGAAAAATGCTCCTTTGATGTTAATGAAGTTGTTTTCTTGGGTTTTGTTGTTAGTTCAAAAGGGGTCAAAGTAGACGAATCCAAGATAAATGCTATCAAAAATTGGCCAATCCTACAAACCGTTGGAGAAGTAAGAAGCTTTCATGGGTTGGATAGTTTTTATAGAAGGTTTGTAAAGGATTTAACACCATAGCTGCCTCCTTGATCGAGGTCATTATAAAAGATCAACCCTTCAAATGGGGTGACGAGCAAGCTAAGGCTTTTGAAGCTTTGAAAGCTATGCTCATCTCCGCGCCTTTGTTACAATTGGCCAAGTTTGATAAGACATTCAAACTCGAGTGTAATTCTAGTAAAGTAGGCATAGGGGCTGTTTTGATGCAATATTTAAAACCCATTGCTTACTTTAGCGAAAAGCTCAAAGGAGCAACTCTAAACTACTCCATGTATGATTTAGAGTTGTATGCCTTGATTAGAGCCTTGGACACTTGGAAACACTATTATGGCCTAAGGAGTTCGTGATCTGAATGGACCATGAATCCTTAAAGCATCTTCGGGCATAAGACAAGCTTAAAAAAAGGCATGCCAAATGGATTGAGTTTCTTGAGACCTTCCCTTATGTTATCCAATACAAGAAGGGTAAGGACAATGTAGTAGTCGATGCTTTGTCCAGAAAACATGCTCTTGTAGCTATGTTGTCATCAAAATTGATGGGTTTTGAGAGCTTGAAAGGATTGTATCTCGAGGACCCTCACTTTGCTCCTATCTTTAAGGAATGTAAAGAATTGGGTAGGGGCAAGTGGGATTCGGCTAGGGGTTCAAATCCCTATGCCAAGTTTGATGGTTACTTATTTAAAGGTAGACGATTGTATGTACCCTCTAGCTCTTAGAGAGAGTTGTTTGTGAGGGAAGCACATAATGGCGGTCTAATGGGTCATTTTGGGGTCAAAAAGACCCTCGAAATATTGGAGAAATAATTCTTTTAGCTAAGAATGCACAAGGATGTGGTTAGGATTTGTGGCCAATTTGTAGAATGCAAATGAGCAAAATCTCAGCTCCTACCTCATGGGTTGTACACCCCGCTGCCTTTCCCTCTACGTCCTTATCTTGACATATCTATGGATTTCATGTTGGGGCTGCCAAGGACTAGACGAGATCAGGATAGCATCTTTATTGTGGTTGATCGGTTCTCTAAGATGGCGCACTTTATTTCTTGCTCTAAATATGATGACGCACATAGTGTGGCCTCTTTGTTTATTGATAATGTTGTTAAATTTCATGGTGTTTCAAGGACCATTGTGAGTGATAGGGACACCAAGTTCCTAATCACTTTTGGAGTCCATATGGAGTAGGCTTGGTACCAAGTTGTTGTTCTCTACATCTTGCCACACACAAACTGATGGCCAAATGGAAGTAGTAAATAGGACTTTGGGTGCTATGCTATGTTCCATGGTTAAGGGAAAAATGACTTCTTAGGATGAGCACTTACCATTGATTGAGTTTGCCTATAACCGTGTCATACACTCAAGTACGAGAATGACTCCCTTTGAGTGTGTATACGGAATCAATCCCCTTACCTCTTTGGATTTAATGACTTTCCCAAGTGATCTCATGATTAGCTTAGATGGAATCAAGCGGGAAAATTCTATGAAGAAGTTACATGAGAAGGTGCGGCTTCGACTTGAGAAGAAAAACTAAGAAATTGCAAGGAGGGCCAACAAGGAGAGAAAGAAACTCATTTTTGAACTTGGATATTGGGTGTGGGTGCATCTTCGAAAGGATGGATTTCCATCTCAAAGGAATTCCAAATTGATGCCGAGGGGTGATGGTCCTTTCCAAGTACTTGAGAAAATAAATGACAACGCCTACAAGAATGACCAAATCAAGTGCACGACACTTTCATTATGTGTGATCTTTCTCTCGTGGGTGTGGTTGAAGATGACCAAATGCTGAATTTGAGGTCAAATTCCTCTCAAGATGGAGAGGATGATATAGGTGCAGCAATCTTTCCAACGAGTTCATGACCATTCACACGTAGCCAAGCTCGGGAATTAGAAAAACTCCAAGCCTTGTTCATGCAAATGGCTGTGTGAGTTGGTGATTGATCCACCTAATGGTTTAAATATTATTAAGCGTGAAGAGGAGCCTTGAAGTGTAAATAAACCTACACTCTAAGGCTTCCCTATGGCAAGGGCAATCTGGTCATTTTCTCCTTCATTTATTGTGTAATATAAATAGACAATATTAGGGTTATTTGGTAGCTAGTTCATTCATAATATTTTGAGAGACAAAAACACTTGTAATATTTGGAACTTCTCTCTCTTCCATTCGAGAAACCCAAATCTGAAACTCTCAAGTAGAGTGATACTTGTATTGTATCTTGGCTAGAAACTCAAATCTTGAGGTAATAGAGTTCCTCTTGGTCCAAGTAAGAACTTGATGTTAATATTCTTTAGTCTTAGGGTCCTCTCTTGTTGTTGGGATTCTTAGATTATTGAATATTGTTGTCAAGTTACCATCTTCTTTTAATCTTATTAATATTATGTTTTGTAATCTTGAAGTCTCGTGAAGCCGTTTGGAGCTCTTTCGATTCACTAGCACCTGGTTGACTTGCTGGTTCGTGTTAAAAACTTCATTTTCTTGTTCTAAAAATGTGATTCTTAAAGCCTAGTGAAGCCGTGTGTGGAGTATTTTGATTCACTAACACTTGTAGTTCATCGTGTTGTTCTTGTGTTAGCTTGTTCATTTTGTTGTTATTACTGGTTTATTGTGTTGTGGACTTGATAGTGTATCAGACATTTAATTCCATAGACAATTCCTAAACTCTGTTGACCCTAATGATGGTACCTATACTTTTGCTTGAACTCATACAATCTCTACATGTTGATATTTTTTTTAATTATAACGCTGTTATGTTTTATGTGATAAGTAGCTTCCTTTTGTTTGTGTGTACTGCTATTTTATTTTCATGAACCTAATTTGTTCAAACTTTGACTGTATTGTGTCTGCATAAGGTGTCTCTGACCCCTTTTGACCCTTCTTAGTTGATTAAGTGAGAACCAAATCTTAATTCTCTAAGTTTTTCTTTCTCAAATTAGGAACTTGAGATTTATCCATGTTTAATATGACCTTAGCTCCACCAGGAAGTTGTTGAAAATTTAAAAAAGAATAGTTGTCTGTACCTACAAAAATTAAAACATAGTTAGCTAAAAAATCTAACAGTTGATTCCTTTCTTTGAAGGTGTGTTCTACCACAACCTCTCTCCCTTTTATTAGGTCCTCTGTCTTCCTTATCTCACTAGTTATGCACCAAGGGATTTCCCACTGACCAGTCATAGATCTCTATGTTGGCAAAGAATCTATTTCCAAACTCATAGGAGAAATATTATGTATGACATAGTGTTCTAGACGCACCCTTAATGCCATAACTTCAGCCATTAAATTTGTTGTGTCAGAAATTCTTCTAGTTTCAACAAATATCAATTCACCTTAGTTTGATCCCTAACACAAACAAATAGCTGAACTAGGGCCAGGATTGCCTTGTACAACACCATATGAGTTGCATTAATGGGCTTTTTAGTAGGGAACCTCTACTTCACCACTATGCTTTTTAGTCTTGCCCTATAATTAGATAGAAACCTCACTAAATCTACACAAGAATCTGGTATGTTTTTAAGCCATGGAAACAACATTCCAGCCAAGTATACCAAATTCCTGGTAATATCTGTCATCTTACTAAAATATGATCTTTTACCACCATGTTTGATGCAGTTTCTTTTTTTCCAAATTTGCCAAAGTATAAACATAGGAACAACTTTGTATATTGGCTTGAGTTTAGAGACAACTGAGGCATTCCACCCTTTACGAACACTATTTCTGAGTTGGAAAAAGGGGACAACCACACCTGCTATTGAAGAAAAATATTTCCATAAATCTTTTTAAAATTTACACTGCACGAACAAATGACCAATGGTTTCCTGGATATCCTCTACACAACAACAACACACCACATTATCACAAATTCTATTTCTGATGAGAACCTCTCCTGCAGGGATTCTCTTGTTCCATAATCTCCACAGGAAAAATGATACCTTAAATGGTATCCATTTCATCGATATATCTTTAAAGTTCTGAATTGTGTCCTCTTTGTTCCATATATTTTCCCAAGCAGACCTTACTGTAAACTTACCAATGGCTGTCAACATCTGCCAAGCCTTTTTCCACATCTCTATTCTTCTACAATCTAAATATTATAAATAATATAATCACATACCTCTCCACCAAAGTTCTATTGCAACATGTCTACCTTCTATGCATCAACTATACATAATTGATTTACCTATTAAATTTGATAATCTTTATGCCTTTAAATTGGCAAATAAAAATGGAGTTCACTCAATTATGTCCAGTAATCAAACCACACACTGGAGTGACCTACTCTAGGTTCCCACAATATTTCTTGATCAAAAATATCTCTAGCCTCTATCATTTCTTTCAAAATTGTTAATCCACCCTTCCAGTCATCCAACTGAGGTCTTACTTTTTTGCAGTGCTTATTCCAAATAAAGTTGGTCCATAAAGTCTTCCGAGTTCTGAATATCCACCATAACATAGCAAAAGTGTTTTTGACACATCAAAAAGGGATCTGAATCCCAAGCCTCCTTTTTCTTTAGGTCTGCAAATATCATTCCAAGCTATCCAATGCATATTTTTGCAACTTGCTTGAAATTCCATAAGAATCTTGCAAATGGCTTAGCAATCATACAAAACACATTTAGGGGGTGTAATGTTAGAAATCATATAAATAGAAATACCACTAAGGACATTCTAAATTAATACAACCTTACTATCAAAGAAAAGCATCTTCCCTTTCCATGATTGAAGTTTAGTATGCACTTTCTTCAATAATTCAAAAAAATGGGTTTCCTTCTTTTTTTATGACTAGTAGGAAATCCAAGATAAATTAGAGGGAAATTATCAGGAGAAAATTCAGTAATTTCCTCAACTACCATGATGTCAAAATGAGATGTTTTATGGTAGACAAAAAACTCTTATTTTTGTTGATTAATTGACCAGATTGGTTTTCATAAACCTTGAGAATCCTCATAATCATCTGTAAAGAATATTTCTCAGTAGAAACAAAAATGATTGTGTCATATGCATAATCCAGCTGATTAATATTTTCACTCCACTTAGGCATTTCATAACATCTATACCCAGGTTCATAAAACCGAGAATTCAAAGCTCTAGATAAAACTTCTACAACTATAATGAAAAAAGCAAGTGAAAAAGGATCACCCACTTTAATCCTCCAGTAGAATGGAAAAAACAATGTGCCTGGATATTTATAAGAATAGTGTATGAATTATTAGCCACTAGTATCCATATGTTATTAGCTACATTAGAATCAAAACCCATTTTCTCCAAAACTATCATCAGAGACTTCCATTCCGCTTGATCATATGCCTTGTCCATATCAAGATTAATTACCACATTGGAAGGCTTTCCCTCGAGTCTAATATCTAAAATAATTTCCTACACAAGAAGTAAATTTTTAGTAATACTTTTGCCTTTTACAAAGCCATACTAATTTCTTGAACTAAGAATAGTAAAACCTATTCAATTTTGTCATTTAGGGCCCAAGAAATGACATTATTTAAGAAATTTCTCAAACTAATTGGTCATATATCAGCAAAATATTTCACTATATCTTTTTTGGTAAAAGAACCAAATTCATATGAGTAATGATTTAGGAAGTGTAAGACCTTCAAAAAAAACTTTCACCATTTTTCACATATCTTGACCAATAATATCCCAAACTTTTTGAGAGAAATGAACTGTGAAACCATATAAACTACATGCACTTTAACTATTCAATTTAAAAACTATTTCTTTAATTTTCTCCAGGGTGGCATGAACATTAATTAAAGCATTAATCTCATCAAAAATAATATTTAGGATAAGTTTAGTATGGTGTACTCTGTATCTGTATACCTTCCTACAAACTAATCACAAAAAAAATCTTACAACCTCATGTGCGGTACTCAGCTTCTTCAGTCCATTATCCATCAACCCTTTTAATTTTTTGAATGCATAACCTTTTCTTCTTTATTTTACCAAGTTATAAAAGAATTTAGTACTATTATCTCCTACAGAGAACAAATGAATCCCAACTTTCTTCTTCCAAACTTCTTCTTCAAAATGAATATACCTTTTTAGTTTTGCTTGGGCTCTTTGAAGCACTACTCTATTTTCAGCATTAGGATTTTCCTCAAAGAGTTCTTCCTTCAATCTGACATTTTTCTCCTGAGTTAGTAATTGCTTAAAGATTTCACCCAAATTTTCTTTGCTCCATATAGACAAGGAAATTTTGGTCTTTTTAAGATTTTTATTTACTTTGATAATGATATCATCTTCTTTAATAGAACTCCAATTATCTAGCAAAACTTGTTGAAAATCATCCTTTTTAATTCAAAAATTTGAGAAACCTGAAAGGTCTTCTAGAACTAGTGGATTGATTTCCACAAGTTAAAAATAAAAAAGCATGATCTGATCCTGTTTTGGTTTAAATGTTCCATATCTACTAAACCAAAAAATCCTAGAAATTCTCAATTTACAAGAAACGTGTCCAATCTCTTAAAAATATATTTATTAATAGTCGTACCATTTCACCAAGTAAAAGGACTACCCTTGAAGATAATATCCACGAGATCACAGAATTTACACAAAAAACAAAGTCTTTATATTCTTGAGGATAAATAGGAATACCCCTTATTTTCTTCTCTTCACTAAGGATGACATTGAAATTACCTCCAACTAACCAAGTTAGACTATTACTCATCGTAAATAGATATCTTTCTGCAGATTTAGTCTTTCTTTAGCATCATATTTGGCATAAACTGTAGTAGTCACTAGTTGATGCTAGTTACTAGAAAATCCAAATGCAATGACAAAAGTTGCTCTATATCTAAAATCATAGTGACCTTAGCATGGTATTGAATGAATAACCAATTCATCACATTGTGATTATAATTGCATATTGCATCCCCAACTTTCTCTTATACTTTTGAATTTGATAAATACCTTGGAAAGGTTCCATCAAAGAAATAATGAAAAATTTGTGATTTCTATGTAACCTTTGAATTCTATGAAATGAATTTAGTGTTCTTACATATCTCACATTCTAAAATAATGCTTTCAAGTTCATTTGGTACTAGATTTGGCACTTATATTGGGGTTTACCTTGGTAGCCTTTGAATCAACTTTGTTCTTGACCTTACCTTTTCTTCTGATTGATTTAGGTGACAACCCAGCTTCCTTAAACATATATACTTCAATATTTTGGTTGTCTTACTCTTTCAAACCGTCTAACTAGTGGGTTTGAACATCTTTCTCTAACAACTTTCCTTTATAAGTTAGCTAATGAGAAACTAGATCATGTAATGTTTTTATAGGACCTTTTTTCATGCCTGTTGGTGATAACTGCTAAGATCCTCCTAGATTCTTCTCTGCTACTTTCATTAGTAATACTTTCCTATCTATAACCTCAGAATCTACTATTTTTCACTATTGTGAAATTTCATTAATATGTCAACCTATAAAGGTTATTGATATGTAGATTTTGCCAACTGTTGATTGATATCTTCTATCTCTTGATGTACCATAAGGCCATCTTCTAAATTGATTGTAGGTATCAATTGAGTGTCTATAACATAACTTTCTGTAAAAATTATGCTATTTTTATCTGCCATGTTATTATTGTCTGACTTCTCTTCTACATAGCTTTTTTTAGTGACTGTAACAATATTGATTTCCTTTATGCTTGCTTCTGGTAGTTCATTTATTGTGGAGATTATGTTATCTTTTCCTAGTTTTGGTAACTTGGCTGCAATATCACTTAATACTGCATTACTACTCTTTCCCAACTTTTTGTTGTCTGACTTCTCTTCTGCATTATATCATCATTGATTGCAGCCAAATTGCTTTCCTTTGTAAATGCTGCTGGTATATCATATATTGTGGTTTTTATTTCAACTAATCTTTGTTCTTTTGAATTGCTTGCATTATGCATTGAGACTACATTATGTTTTGAGTAATCAGAACTCCTTATTTCCTGTGTGTTATCAACACCTCTTTTTGGACTTGCAAAGCATGGATTGCTAATTTTTCCAAGTCGAGTATTGTTCTCTTATTGTTGATTGGTTGTTTTGATCAATTCTAACAGTATCCTTATCTATGGCTATATCTTCCACAGGTAAATTCTTTTGCAACACGTCAAAAAGATTGGTAATATCTATCCCTCTTTTACCTAGATTCATATACTCAATCTCATTAATTAACTTGGTAGTGCATTGTTCTAACTTAAACCTCATTCTAGTAGGGTTCTATTTTGCATGTACCGCTTTTCCATTTATGTATCTTCTCTGAATTCCTTCCCTATATTGTATTGTACTTCTATGTATTTCTTTATCATGTACATTCTATTATTTGTTGGGACTCAATTTAGGATATAAGGTTCTACATTCACTTTTATCATGACTTTGCAATTTACATATGTGACAATACTTTTGTAAAAACATCTTATTGTATAGCTATTTTGGACTTTATCTTCATTTTTTTTCTATTAATTACCTCTAACCCCACATAGTTAGGTAATTGTGATGCTAAGTCCACTTGAACCTTGACCCTTTCACAACTAGGTAATCTTATTAATAGTAGCCTGGTCCAATTGTAACAGTGATTCCTTTACAAAGAAAGTAGGTAACACATTCAGAAAAGAGATCCATGCCATAGCTTGTGTCATTTCTACTTCCGATCTAAAGTTAGTAACATATATAAGTGGATGCATCTGATAAGTAAGACCATCTTTTGTAGTGATGTAGTAAACACAATTTGACATAATGTTTACAAAATCCCCCATTCTTGAAAATATCATTAAAATATGTCTGTGTCTCAATACACCAATTTTGCATTCACCTTTAACCTTACATTGTTTTGAAATTTGTATTCATAGGTCCTCCCGCTCTGGCCAACTGTAGGAAAATTTTCTTATCACTGCAAGTTGAAGATCCTCAATAATGTTCATCTTTCTCACTTTATCATCAGTCCATGAAATTCTAGGAATCCCATCGATGTAACTCACAAATTTCATAGCTATTGAGATATAATTATTAAATTGTGGAATCTTTATTTCACACTTTATCAGATCGACAAAAATAACTTGATTACCAATAGAATTCTTATTATGATTATCTATACTATTCTCATCATTATTGAACCCGTCATGATGGCGTCAACTACCGCCTAGGAATATAGCTAGGGTTACAATTAGGAATAGTGATATTTCTTCTTTATTTATTGAGGGCCAAAATAAGTGGCTTTAACTTCTCTCAGTAGAAGTCAGATGGCAGAAATTGTTCTCAGTATAGTTATAAATCTTTTGCTCCAGCCCTATCTTCTGCTAGTGCTCTAGTGCCAAGTTCAAGCAAGATAACTAGGATAGGACACCAAGCTCTAAGTCACAGGGTAGTGTGGATAGTGGGCATACTAACCTAATTTGCAAGAAGTGTGATAAGAATCACAATAGTTATTATATAGCTGGTAGTGATGTTTGTGTTGGGTATGGCAAGCCAAACACAGATTGAGGGAATGTCTAGTGGATTCACAAAGAGGTAAGGATGCTTGTCAGCAAAGTCAGTCTAACTCTTCAACAACTCTAGCAGGCCGCCTGACTCAGCAGGGTTCCTTATCTAGTGTAGCTGGCGGACATTATCTGAACAGGTTCTAAGCTTTTCAAACTCGATAGAATCAGGAAGGTTTTCCTAATGTGGTCACTATTATGTTTTAGGTCTTTCATATTTATGTCTATGCATTGTTAGATACAAAAGACATACTTTATTTTGTGACTCCCCATATAGCAGTAGAATTTGGTATCAGACCCAAAATTTTCTCAGAGCCCTCCCCAGTCTCTATGGCAATTGGTGATTCAATCATAGCTAGAAAGGGATACAAAAGTTGCCCAATCACAGTTTCTCATAGTTACCTTAGTTTATCTATTAGAGTTATACATGACAAATTTTGATGTTGTTCTTGGCATTAATTGGCTTAACTCTTGCTATGTATCTGTTGATTGTAGAAATAGAGCAGTCCAATTTCAATTTCAAAATGAGTTAGTCATAGAGTGTCACAACCCAAAAACTAGGTCATAATGGTACCTGTTGCGACACAGCCTTGACAAGTTAGCCAATCACCAAAATTAATAACATAATACAAATATCAACAAAAACAAGATAAATGTGAGACTTCTCAAAGGAAGTCAGAAAATACCAGTATATTAATAGCTAAGAATTGAAATGAATATCACAATAAACCAAATAAGTGCCATCAGCTCAAAAGAATCTAATATGACCCAGAATAATACTAAAAATGCACCTTTATATCCAAACTTAAGTAAGGATATAAAGTAAACAAGATGAGGTCTGAAAGTCAACTCTAAAGTCGAAATCACATCGATACCTCAAAGATCCACCCAATCTAATACGAACTCAAGCATCGTGTGTAGTACTTGGACTTGGATCTATACTGAAAGGGCACAGTAGTAGGAAAGAATACGAGTTTATTTTTACTGAGTAGGTATCATAGGCCGACAAAGAAAAGTAGGAAATAACACAAGTAAAATATACCAAGAGCACGTCACCTGCAAGCATAAAAGTGCCAAACGGTAGGCCACGTTGTCTTTACTAATAGATCTAATATATGAATACACAAAAATGGAAACAACCTAGTATGCATATGAAAACACACAGAAACAAGGAAAAGGTCTAGTAAACTAAGGAAAAGCAAGCAAGATGCATATACAATGTTGATAGGATGAATGATAAAAGCCATCATATGAGTTTTTACATACACCTATTGAGATTGCAACTACTAGGTAGGATTCATGTGGGGCTCATAACTAATATACTGTCTCTCATACTCAATCTCAATGTCAACTCTCCCTTTTAGCTCATGTTCATGAAGAGGATTTTCAAAAAAGTTTCTCATTTTATATCAAAAATAATGTTTCTCAGTGGTACCAATATTTCATGAATGTATATGTATGGAATGAGGATGTAATTTCCACAATCAATCAAAATTGAGGATATCCAACCCAATCGACATATAAATATACCCAAGTAAGCCTATTAATAACTCAATATGCCCATAATTCATGATTATTAAATCAATATTTGGCACCATCAGAATGAATATGCATGAAAGACATTATTGATATCATATCAACCCCTAATGAGATATAACTATCATGATAAAGGCAATTATTGCTCAAATAAGGCCTATATTATCAAATTAATCCCTCGAAAGGGCATTATATATAGAATAAAGACATATAAATTCTCATATAAGGCCAATAATGTCAAATAAAGACCAAACATAGGAAAAACACAATACCAAATACGCAAGTAAAAAAAAAGTATAAGCGCCCCATACTAGCACAAAACGTAAAATAATCTCAAAATATAAACTCTATAGCTACCTTCCCAACCCATATCATGCTTTACTTATATATTACATGCCCAAGAAATCTACAAGAAGTTAATCCATAAACTGGCTCAAAATAATGAAATCCCGATCTAAAGTTCCTTAATATAGAGCCTTACCCTTACCAATGGCCTCAAAATGACATCTACCCGTTAAAATAAAGTCAATGATACCCTTATTCCCCATATACGGGTCGGGTACAAAATGGATTTGAAAATGATAAGCGTAAAACTATAATTTATTTTCAAAAAACAAACACCCCAAGGTTATAGGAGTCCACAAGAGAAAACCCATGTGAAAATAGGTTAAATTAAGGTCTAAAATGAAGAAAACCCCTTATTATAATCTACCAATAAAACCTAAAATTTCCACTCTAAAAACATGATTTAAAGATATTTTTGGAAGATGAAATGAATAGGAAATAGTGGGATTATGAGTTTAGAAGCTACCCACACAAAAATCAAAGTTGAAACCCTCAAAAATCGCCTTTCCCATGCTTGGAGGTCCAAAAATGGAGTAAAATTGTGGAAAGGAGTATTTATACTATTTAGTAAATAGTACCTTGCTAATGCGGTCAACCTTTTGGATTCACAAGGGTTAACGTTGACCGGACAATTAAATTGTTCTTTGTATTTTCGAAGGTCAAGACCCAAACCCTTGCATTTGCAACAACCCTGTCATGTTTGTGAAGAAGGGCCTTGCCTTGACCAATCTAATTAACCTTTGTGATTGCAATCCCACCTTTGTATTAGAAATAAAGAAGAAATTCCTTCTCTGCATTTACAGTCAAATGCCTACATTCATGAAGAAGGTGGCATTAGGTGCTAGATATCAATAATAACCTGATTTGGATGGTTTCCAAAATCTTTGAATAGACCCTCAAGATTCATCCGAAACCCAATAAAAATAAACTATATACACTACAAGGTTAAGTAACTCAATGGCAATTTCAGATCTTTGGAAAAAGGCCTTGATAAGTAAATTAACCGTAAGATGCTATTTTATTATTTTCCAAAGAAGGGGTCAAAATGAGATATAAAAGTCCCAAATTTGCAGTTCATTTTGCCATCTCTCACTCAGAGAAAGGAAGGTTGACCAAAGTCAACCATATGATTTTCAATCATCTAAAAACCGTTAACACACATAACTCATTCCCAATTGCATTTGAAACCATGCCAACCATCCTGAACTAGAAAATCAACATATAGCAACTATGGGGATGGGAAAAATGGTTAAAACACTTAGGAATAGAAATATCACAAAATCAGGCCATTAGAATAGTGTCTCCGCTAAACCTTAACCATAGGAAAATCTCTAGAACACAATCATCTCACATCTATGGCTAGGATAGACACTGGCTCCTCAATAAAGGTCAACCTTTCATCCAACTCAACAATGTCCCATCGAAGCACATAAGGCTCATTTAGAATATTGTGCGTCAAAGCATAAATACATGAAAAATAGATGTAAGGATGAAAAGTTAAGAGGTAAGTCAACCTCATAAGCAACCTACCCTACTGTCTACAGAATCTAAAAAGGTCCAATATACCTGGGGCTAAGCTTACTCTTTTTCCCAAACCTCATTATGCATGGGCGACACACGAAGGAAAATTCTATCTCAAATCCAAACTTCAAGGCGTAAATCATGCAGTCTACATAACTCTTCTTCCTACTCTGGGCTGCCCAAAGATTATTTTGAATCACCAAACTCTACCTAAACACTTGCGGAGCAAGTCAGTACCACTGGGTCTAACTTCTAAAGTCTTAAACCAACTAATAGGAAATCAATAACTCCTATCATAGAATGTGTTAAAAAGAGCTATCTCGATATTCAAAGTGGTAGCTATTATTATAAGCAACCTTCGTGAAGGCCAAATGATACACCCACTGACCTTTAACATTAATAACTCAGTACAGAGCATATCTTTCAAAACCTGAATAGTCCGCTTAGACTGTCCATCAGTATGGTGGTGGAAAGTTATGCTAAGGTCAAGCCGAGTACCCATCTCCTCCTAAAAAATCCACCAGAAGCTAGAAGTAAACACTGAGCCTCTGTTTGAAATAATAGACACAGGTACCCCAAGAAAATAAACTATCTCATAAACACAGATACGGTCCAACCTCTCAACACCGAAGGAAATTTGAATATGGATGAAATGGGTTGATTTGGTCAACCAACCCATGATGACCCAAATACTATTAGAACTATGAGAAGTATGTGGAAACTCAACCACGAAGTTCATAGTGATATGTTTCTACTCTCACTCAGGAATGTGTATGTCTAAAGCAAACCACTCAATCTTTGATGCTCGACCATCACCTGCTAACAACACAAGTAATGAGCTACAAAATCCACCATATCCTTATTCATACTGCCCCACCAGTAAAGATGTTTTAAATCACTATATATCTTTGTCAAACCTGGATATATAGTTTATTTTGAGTAATAACCCTCCTCTAAAATAAATCTCACCAAACTCTAACTTTTAACATATAAACTCAGCCACCAATCCTTAATACACCATAAGAATTAAGAGTGGATTCGTTTATCTCACTACTTAACACCCTATTCTAAATCACCCTTAAACTATAATTATAAAACTAGTGAGCTTGAATTTTCTCCATCAAGGAAATCTAATATCAATAAAGGCTAAAACACGTCTAGGTATCAAAATATCGAGCCTAACTATCTGGTTAGCTAAAGATTGAACCTTTAAGGGAAAGGTTAGTCTTCAGCCAAGATATGTGCTAAACTCTCCATACTAGTTGACTTTTGACTCAAGGCATCTGTGACCACATTAACCTTGCTCGAATGGTACAAAATAGTGATATCATAATCCTTAAGCAACTTAAGCCAATGTCGCTGCCTTATATTATCATCTCTCTATCTGAATAAGTACTATAGGCTATTATGGTATGAGAAAATCTCACAAGGAACTGCATACATGTAATGACACCACAACTTCATTACAAATACTACAACTGCCAATGCCAAATCAAGGATAGAGTGATTTTTATCATGAGACATCAACTGATGTGTCAAGATACGAGCAGTTCCTGGCCGTGACAACTATTTTTAATCTACCGAGGATCAGAGACCACCACTCTAAACCTAACCAAACACCATACAACGTCTAACAATGACTAAATTGCAAACATATAACAAGATAGCACCAGAAAAATATAAAGATTAAAAGTTATGTCTATAACTGATAACCAACAACTGACTATACACATCCAACCGACATCACCCAAGTCTACAGTAATAAACAAATCCTTTATCCAAAGACAACCAAAACCATTCCTGGTCGAGATATGTCCTTGACTCTGATAATGAATGATAATATTAATGATAATTAATACTATTAACTCAAATCTAAGAATGAAAATAGATAAAATGCCAAATACTTCTAGAGAATGGAAGCTTACTACTTTACCACAATTAATCCATGAATAGAGCTGATCTACTTATCTCTATATAAGAAAAATAGAGGGATCTCCAGTTCTTGAATCACATGGGGAAACAACGTTCGGAGATGGTTAGTGGGTTGAGTACTAGCATGTAACTTAGGAATAAGGATAAGATAATGCCGTGATCAACAGTTCAAAATTATTCAAAACAAATACAAATAATCAAATGCATAACATATGTATCTCACAAGCTGCGATAGGGAACAAGTCTTATCATGCAAGTTAAAACTTTAGCCTGGATTTGTGTTGCTCAACTGTTCTAACATAAGAAGGCATCCAGGGCTATATGGGCCTAACTCTTCCCCAATTAGAAGGGCCCCAATACGTGTGGCCGCATGAACCAGAGGATATACATATAATATGGGGGACTCAAACCTCCCGATAATATGATAAAAATAAGAGGACTCGAACCACCTAGTCATTTAGACCATACGTCGGTAACCATGGTTTCCAGTATTAGTCTCTTGGGACCTCTACTTTCATGACTCAACTACACAATCCTCTTTTAAAGACCAATTAAAAAATTTATCACACATTCCCATTAATTGAACCACATTACATATTTAGGCATAAATTATTGGTATTATCACACAATCTGCACTTGCAAGGTAACATCAACATGCCCAACCAATTATCATCACTTGGGGGAATTCCCTTCCCCTTCTTATTTCAATTTTACTTTAGCTTAGGGAATACATGACCCTATAAGGTTCAATTTAAAATCATTTTGCTTAATTGACTTATCAAATTATGTAATAGTTCAAGAGTAGTTCAATATGTATACTTTTCATAATCAAAACTAATTTCACAATGTGGGGTTAAGGTCATAACCACTTCAAAAGTCACAAGTTTGGGAAAAGTCACAATTCCCTAGTTCATTCACCATACCTATGAGCCCTTGGATGACCTAGTTCTTGGAAACCCTAAGTCTGGCTACTGAGACTTTAGAAAGCTTTGAAAGTATTTGATTACATTATGAATGATATATAACCCCTTAAGTGCTTTATGATCATGGGGTTCTAACTGGGTAAGAAGGGAATTGTCCAATGTGCCCTTAATTTAATAGATGAAATTTAGTCGTCAGTGACTACGGGTCAGTATACGACTCATAAGGTTACATTACGAATCATCACGATGACTCATAGCCAAGATAGCTTTCAGGGCACCCACACACTATTGATCCTATGACTCAACTGGTATGACTCATAATGGGACCTTATGACTCATAGGATCTAGTTGTAGTCAACACAAAACCTATTTAGGGCAAACACTGGACATCCTATGATTTTTACTTTACAACTCATAACGAGTCCTTACGACTCTCAATGAGCCACTCATACTTAGAACAGAGCTTAGTCACACACACACTATTTAGGTGACGATCAGGTCCCTAGGACTCTTCAAGACTCCCTATAACTCATAAGGGTTAGTTGAAGTCAAGGAAGTAAGGAAAAAATTATAATACCTCATATTTTGGACTAGGATGAAAATCTGTCATTCCTATGTATAGACATTTTGAAAGCCTCAAATCCTATGTAAATTTAGTGTGTTAATAAATTATATAGTGTGGGAATCTATTTTAGCATGAATTTAGATCATATAGGTCCCCTAACTCAAGTACAAGTTGAAAGCTTTCCTATCCTTGAAGTTTTAGTGAGTGTCAAAACTTGGGTCAATTTCAATCAACCATAACTCGTTGTATATGACGAACTAGGTGGTTTACTATATATCAAATTAAATATTTTTGAATTAGATTTCCAACGATACCAATTTTGCCTAAATCCAATATCAAAGAAAAGTTATTCCTATTTTACTCCAGCATGTCAGGCTGGTAACTATGTGACGACAATTTTGACGGCCTATCATATTTGTGATGCCTTGTCAAAAATGTTGTCATCCTTAGGAAGAATTCAGCTGTTGTGTGAAGAAATTTTTGATGGCCTGTCACATTTTTGATACCTTGTCACAAATGCCATCAGACTTAGGCAGAAACCATCAATTACAGCTCCTGTGTGATGACATTTTTGATGGCCTGTTACATTTTTGACGTTTTATCACAAATGTTGTCAGACTTAGGCAGAAACCATTAATTCTATCTCCTGTGTGATGACATTTTTGACGGCTTGTCATATTTTTGACGCCTTATCACAAATGTTGTCAGCTATGATTTTCAGCAACTGGAAATTTATTTTAGTAAGGGTATTTTGGTTTTTCCTTTACTTCCCATAACTTATAACCCTCAAGGAGCGTATTATCTTCCATTCTCTTTATTTAAACATATCAAAAAGATCTCTCTTACACTCTCAACAACAAGATTAGTGTTTCCATCAAACTCATCTCTCAAAAGCAAGATTCAAGCCTTTTTCAAAGATAATCAAGAATTAAGTTTCCCAATCCAAGAACTCTCCAGCAAATCATTAAGGTCTCCTTTCTAAGGTATGCGTGTGTTTATTCATGGACTCCTTTCGTCCATGAAGTTCAAGAACCTTTTTCTAGAACTATATATTATGGTTTTCATATTATGAATGGATTGTTGATCATGTTTATGTGTTGAATGATGTCAAGATAGAATCTTTATGTGTTATTATGAATCTATGAAATCATATGAGTTGAAAACATATAAGTTTGATTATTTATGATTTGTAGTTGTATGATTTACACCTATGCCTAAGTTGTGCATGTAAGGTGTTTGATAAAATACCTAAGAGACTAGAAATCATGCATTATAGCCAAATTGTGACTAAGGGAAGGATTCATGATAGACCTCTATGATTCAATGTCAGCCATGTTGATAATGTGTCTTGTGAACACTGTTGGATTACTCATTAACTAGTCTTATGGAATTATACTATGCTTACTTGCAAAACCCACTCATGTACAAGATGTAGAATACCCATGTACATCATGAAATTCCCCAAGTTATGATATTATGGATTGTGGTTGTAATATGTAATGAGCATGATGTTGAAAGTTATGCAAGTATATACATGTTGTATGAAATTCCCTTCCATGAAATAGATTGTTGAGAACCATGTTTAGTATGAAATTCCTTATTTATTATATTGTGGATTATAGACTCTACGCTTATGATCAAGTCAGTCATGTGTGCTAGTTTCCTTCCATCGAGTCCTGGGGGTACTTGTACCCAAAAAATATAGTTGTGTGCCTAGAGCTATGTAATGTTTTCACGATACTCTCAGTCAAGGCATGATCTATAGAAATCAGTCAGTCATGTGACTCAGGAAAACTCAGTAATCTCAATAGTTCAGTATTCTCAGTAATATTAGTGCTCAGTAACCTCAACAATCACAGTAACTGCAGTACTCTTAATCAGTCCTCAGAACTCATTATATTCCATCCATCATCAGAATCCAGTAAACTCAGTTTTAGCTCTGCATAACAATACCACTATTTTTAGTTCAGTTAATCAGTATCAATTCAGCAAATCAGTTCAGTTAAGTTATTTAGTTCAGCCCAGTTATTCAGTTCAGTGTCTTTCAGATAGGAGTAGGATTCAGCCGTGAGTGAGCCTAGGGATGGGGACTCACCCGCTAGATTAGGACTGAGATCCTTAGAACCAATCCCTAAGTTCCAGAACTACGTAGTCAGTGTAGGTATGAGATATCACCCGTTACATAGGACTGATATACTCAGGGGTCACCCGTTAGCATATTTATATATATAGGACTGATCCAGGAGTCACCCGTTAGATTAGGACTGACTCCACAGTAGATGTCTTTACTAGTGGCGCGGTACTGATACCCTTTCAGTCAGGGCAGAGATTGGACCCCAGTCAGCTTAGCTTGGGGCATGTCAGTTAGATGAACACATCCCACAGTTTCAGTTACAGAATTAGGGCTTTCAGACATAGTCAACTCAACTTAGTAGTACAGATTCAGTACTGTTAGATACAGTCAATGCTTATAATGTAAATAGACTTCAAGATCACCCATTAGCTAGGACTGATCTCAACTATGATTAATCAGTATCAGAATTATTAGATTTAAATATCACCCACTAGATAGGACTGATCTCAGACTAAGTCAAATCATCCTTAATATACTCATGATCACCTGCTAGATAAGACTGATCTCAGATTTAGTTACTCCAAGTAGAACGGAACTCAGATAGTTCCATCAGAACTTAGACTGTCAGATACAGTCGCTCAATATTGGTTATATCGATTAGTCCGATCATTACAGTTATATCAGCTATATCAGTTTTCATAGCTCGCGTTACCAGTATTTATTTTCAAAACTATTAGACACAGTCATTCAAACCAGTTCTTTATAATTTAAACAGTCAGAAATAGTCAATAATCTATTCAGTACCTCAGTAACAGTAAATTCATGTCGTCAGCATTCAGACTCAGTAGTCAGCATCATCACGAGTTCAGTTATAGTTGTTTATGCATGTATGTATTCTCACGTTTATATTAGTTAGTATTTTTCATGCATATAACCCTTGCATTTAGCCTACCTCACTCGTATACTCAGTTTATTCAGACGTATTGATGCATTTGTACTATGGTGCTTTCTCTTATGTTACACCATAGGTTCAGAGGCACGAGCTCTAGATCGACAGTAACATTTCAGTGTTCAGAGTTTGCAGTGAGTCCTTCTCATTCGAGGACGATATGATTATTGCTACATTTACTATTCAGTTGCTAGATGGAGTTAGTTTGAGACATGTTCCTTCAACTCCTTATTCAGTTCAGTTAGAGGCTTTCAGACTATTATGTTCAGATTTCAGTTTATTTCAGTTGTTTTGGGTAGTTTATACCCTATTTCAGATGTTATAACTTAGTATGTTTTGTTTAGTTTGAACCTTATGGCCTTACAGTATTACGTATTCCGCATTTCATGAGACATTATGCAGTTTACAGGTACAGATATCAGTCATGGGTTAGCTTGTGGTCCTTCGGTGTCATGAGCAACTGTAGCATTCCGGTTCAGAAAATTGGGTCGTTACAAAAATTTTAAAAATTTTTAGGCACCAAAAGCCCAGGGTGTTTCATACACCCCCTTAGGATCCTTTCTCCTTGAATGACAGGATAAGACATTTATTAACATGATTTGACTCCAAACACAACCACACTTACCTTTATATAAGACAGAAAATAAAGACAATAGGGAAATCACAGTTTTCTTTAATAAACTCAAAAACCAAAGATGTTAAGGAATACATAAACCTCAAGCATGATTTTCCGAAACAACATTCTTGGTCTGTAACTAATGGACTTGTCTGTCCAAAATTTCAATCGGGACTTCCTCATAGGACAAGGAATCCAAAATGCCCACCTTTTCCAAGGGAACAATCATCAAGGGATAACCCACACACTTCCTCAACATCGAAACATGAAACACTGGATGAATAGATCTCAAAGTAGCAGACAACTCTAGTTCATATGGAACATTACCAAGGCTCTTCAAAACCAAATATGAACCAATATAACAGGGAATAAAATTTCCCTTCTTACAAAACCGCAATACTTCCTTCATAGGAGGCACCTTCAAGAACACCAATCACCAATACTGAACTCCAACTCCCTTTCCCTCATATCTGCAAAGGACTTTTGGTGACTTTGGGAGGCCTTCAGTCAATCCCGAATCACCTTTACATTCTCGATGGTTTGGTGAACCAAATCAGGACCAAATAACTTATTTTCTCCAACCCCAAACCAACCAATAGGAGACCTACATCTCCTACCATATGAGGCCTCAAATGGGTCCATACCAATGATAGAGTAATAACTGTTGTTGTAGGCAAATTCTATGTGAGGTAAGTACTCAACCCAATTTCCACCAAAATAAAAAACATATGCTCGGAGAATATCTTCCAGGGCCTAAATTATACTTTCCACTTTCCCATCTATCTATGGGTGGAAAGCAGTACTAAGGGTTACCTTGGTCCCCAATCCTTGTTAAAAAGAATGCCAAAAGTGAGATAAGAACTAGGTACCACGTTCAGAAAGGATAGAAACTTTAGCACCATGCAACTTCACGATCTCCTCAGCGAACATCTTGGCATAATCCTCAGAAGAGAAATTCATCCTTACAGGCAAAAAGTGATCAGACTTAGTCAGCCGATTCCACAAGGAAGAAAATTAAAACAAATTGATGGAGAGATTGTGGAAGATTGGCAATAAAATCCATATTAATTACTTCCCATTTCCACACCGACAGTTTAATCTTTTGTGTCGGCCCACTGGGCCTCAAGTTCTCCACCTTCACTTATTGTCACACCATGCACTTAGCCACAAAATTGGCCTCATCCCACTTCATATTATTCCACCAATAAATTTTCTTAAGATCATAATGCATTTTCGTCGAACCAAGATAAATAGTATATCACGATTCATGAGATTTGGTGAAAATTCTACTTTGCAACCCATCAATATCGGGAACACATACTCTACCTTGATACCTTAAGATACCATCACCACCAATCACAAAATCCATTACCTTCTACTTACCCATATAATTATTGATTCGCATATATGATAGGGTCTAACACTTGTTGCTCTTTCACCTTAGCACCAAGAGATGACTTCACCATCTCTTAAACAATCACACCACCATCTTCAGAATCTAAGAGATAGACTCCTAGATTAGACAAACAGTGAATATACTTTACCAAATTCCGTTTCTCCTCATCCACATAAGATAAGTTCCTCATGGACAACCTGCTAAGAGTATCAACACCCACGTAAGCTTTACCTGGATGATAGTAGAGATTAATGTCATAGTCTTTTAGCAACTCAAGTCATCTCTTTTACCTAAGATTTAGCTTATTCTGAGTGAACGCGTATCGCAGGATCTTATGATCAGAATAAATATAAACATGGACCCTATACAAATAATGTCGCCAAATCTTCAATGAAAACACCAAAACTAAAAATTCCAAATCATGTGTCAGATAAATTTTCTCATGAACTTTCAACTGCCTAGAAGCATATGCAATCACCTTGCCATGCTCCATCAATACATAATCCAATCCCACCTGGGACACATCATAATAGAAAACAAAACCATCATTGCCCTCAGACAGAGTTAAGACCAGAGATAAAGTTAACTTATCCTTCAACTTCTCGAAACTACCCCCACAAGCCTTGAATCCTAAGAACTTCCTCTTCTTCTAAGTCAACTTAGTCAATGGGGTAGCAATAGAAGAAAAACTTTCCATAAATATTTTATAATACCTTGCTGAACCCAAAAAGCTCCCGATATCGATTGTAGTCGTGATCTAGGCCACTTCTTAACTACCATAACTTTATGGGGATCCACCATGATCCCTTCACTCAAAATAAAATAACCCAGATAAGTCATAACATTCAACCATAACTTATACTTAGATAACTTAGCAAACTAATGATGAACCTTTAGGGTCTGAAACACAAGGTGAGGTGATCGACATGATCTACCTCACTCTTGGAATACACCCAAATATTATTAATAAAGATAATGACAAATAAGTCCGAAAACTAATGGAAAACTAGATTCATAGGACCATAAATGTTGTCGTAGCATATTAAACCCAAAGGACATCACCAAAAACTCAAATTGACCATACCAAGTTTGAAAAGTAGTCTTAGGGATACCGCCTCCCTAATATTCAAATGATGGTACCCAGATCGAAGATCAATCTTAGAAAAGTACTGGGCACCCTAAAGCTGATCGAACAGATCATCAATCCTCAAAAGTGGATGTTTATTCTTCATGATCACCTTATTTAATTGGTAGTAATCAATACAAATTCAAAGGGAAACATTCTTCTTATGCACAAAGAGCATCGAATCACCCCACAGACATAATAGGATGGATAAAACCCTTATTCAAAAGATTTTTCAACTGCTCCTTGAGTTCTATCAACTCAGATAGAGCCATCCTGTACAGAGGGATAGAGATAGGAAGAGTGTTCAGAATAAGATCAATCCTAAAATTAATTTCCCTATCGGGAGGAACACCAGGAAGATCATCAAGGAATATCTCAGGAAACCCACAAACCACAAGGAAAGATTCCAAGAAAGGTCCTTTGGACCTAGAATCCTTAATATGCACTAAGTGATAGAGGAACCCATTAGAAACCAATTTTCGGGCTCTAAGATATGAAATGAACCTTCCCGTCGGTGCCAGGGAACTATCTTCCCATTTAATCACCGGCTCATTAGGAAAATGGAAACTAACGCTTTGGGTTTGACAATAAAGAGACTCATAGAATGCAACCAATCCATCCCTAAATCACATCAAAGTCTACCATGTCTAACTCTATCAGATCCACCAAGGTCTCCCTACCATAAACCGACATCACAAACCCCTATAGACCCTTATATCCACACAAATTCACTAATCGGGGTGGACCAAAAAAAGGGATCCAAAATACACTTCAGATCAAAACCCAAAAAATAACCATGTAAAGGTTCACATAAGAGAGGGTAGACCCTGGATCAAGTGGACAATATACATCACGAGAGAAAAGTTTAAGCATACTAGAAGCAACATCAGGGTAGACCTTAGAATCTTGGTAGGTGGCAAGAGCATACAGATGATTCCAACCAGTGTCGGGGCCAGTAACAGAAGTAGGACCTGTTGGCGCATGAGATGACGAAGTAGAAATGGATCTTATTTGCCCAAAAACAACCCTGGAAGGACAATCTCTCTGCATATGACAAATCTGACCACATTTAAAGCACTTGTTCCTCTGTTCTTCACAAACACCATGGTGCACCTGACCATAAAATCTACAAGGGAGATATAATAGAGTGGAGTAATCCCCAGTAGCTTATGGAAAGGCACCTTGTGCAGAGGAACCAACACTATTTTAAAAACGATGATCACCCGACGACTTCGGATAATAAGCACTAACAGAATTGCCCTACTTCTTCTGAGACTATTTTCTACTATTTCTACCATTTCGTATGGACCTCTACCCTGATTTGAGTAGAAAAACTTATTATTCTATCTTTCACTAATCTCTGCTTGATCCAGCCAAAATTCTTCCTCGCAACCCATCAACATCAAGAACACATAATCTACCTTGGTAACTCAAGATAATATCACCACTAATCTCAAAAGCCATTACCTTCTGCCTACCTATATCATTCTTTATTTGAATTAATATAGGGTCTCACACTTGATTTTCTTTCACCTCAGCACCAAGAGATGACTTCACCATCTCTGGAATAATCACACTGCCATCTTTGAAATCTAAGAGACGGATTCTTAGTTTAGCCAAATGGTGAATATCCTTCAATAAATACCACTTTACCGCATCCACACGAGATAAGCTTCTCATGGATAACCTGCTAAGAGCATCAATAACCACGTTAGCTTTACTTGGAAGATAGTAGAGACTCATGTCATAGTCTTTTAACAAATTAAGCCATCTCTTTTGCTTATGATTTAGCTTCTTCTAAGTGAACAATTATTGCAGGTTCTTACGATCTGAATAAATATCAACTTGGACCCCATCCAAATAATGCCGCCAAATCTTCAAACACCACAACTAACAATTCCAAATCATGATTCGGATAACTTTCCTCAAGAAGTTTCAATTGCCTAGAAGCATATTCAACCACCTGGCCATGCTACATTAACACATAACCTAATATCATCCAGGACAAAACCATCAGTGTCCTCAGGAAAAGTCAAAACTGTAGCCAAAGTTAACTTATACTTCTACTTCTTGAAACTATCCTCACAAAAATCAGACCTTAAAAACTTTACCTTCTTTTGAGTAAACTTAATCTATGGGGCAGCTATAGAAGAAAAGTTTTCCACAAACCTTCTATAATAATCGGCTAAACCCAAGAAACTCTGAATATCGATTAGAGTCATGGTCTAGGCCACTTCTTAACCACCACAACTTTCTGGTGATCCACCATGATCCCTTCACTCGAAACAACATAACCCAGATAAGTCATAATATTCAAATAGAACTCACACTTAGAGAACTTAGCATGCAAATATTGATCTTTTATGGCCTACAACACAAGGCAGAGGTGATCAACATGATCCGCCTCATTCTTAGAATACACATAAATATCATCAATAAAGATAATGGCAAACAAGTCTAGAAAATGATAGAAAACCTAATTTATAAGATCTTTAAATGTTACTGGGGCATTAGTCAACCCAAAGGACATCACCAAAAATCCAACTGGACCATACCGAGTTCAAAAGGCAGTCTTAGGGATATCTGCCTCCCTAATCTTCAACTAATGGTACCCAGACTGAAGATCAATCTTAGAAAAGTACTTAGCACCCTGAAGTTGATCGAAGAGGTCATCAATCCTCAGAAGTGAAGACTTATTCTTCATGGTCTCCTTATTCTAATTAGCGATAATCCACATATATCCCAAGGGAACCATCCTTATTACGCATAAAGAGAATGGGAGCGCTCCATAGAGACACACTAGGGTGGATAAATACCTCATCCAAAAGATTTTTAAAATACTCCTTGAGTTCTTTCAACTAAGCTGGAACTATCCAACATAGAGGGGTAGAGATAGGACAAGTGTTTTGAATAAGATCAATCCTAAAATCAATTTCCCTATCGTGAGGAACACTAGAAAGATCATTAGGGAACATCTCAGGAAACTCACAAACCACAAGGAAAAATTGCAAAGAAGGTCCTTTAGATCTAGAATCCTTAATATGCCCTAAGTGATAGAGGCACCCTTTAAAAACCAATTTTCGAGCTCTAAGATATGTAAAGAACATCACCTTAGGAACTAGGGAACTACCTTTCCATTTAATCACCGGCTCATTAGGGAAAAGGAAAATGACATGTTGGGTTCGACAATCAAGAGAAACATAGCACGAATGAAACCAATCCATCCCCAAAATCATATCAAAGTATACTATGTCCAACTCTATGAAATCCACCAAGGTCTCCCTACCATACATTAATATTACACAACCCTTATAGATACTTTTAGCCACAACAGAGTCACCCACCGGGGTGGACATAAAAAGGGAATCTAAAATACACTTAGGATCAAAAACCAAAATGAATAGCCATGCATAAAAGAGGGTAGACCCGAGATCAAGTAGACAATTTACATTACGAGAGAAAATTTTGAGTGTACCGGTAGAAATATTAGGAGATGCCTGAGAATCTAGCAGGTGGTACGAGTATACATATGG
>NW_025857847.1:0-1243 GCF_002878395.1 Capsicum annuum
TGGTAAATTCTTTTTCTCGTAGTTTTCCTCGTATCACCTCGGCACCATATTCTTTCATTAGCCACAACTTAAAAGTTCTCAACCCCAAATTTCAACCAGTACAATGGATCGAAACATCAGGTCTTAGAAGATTCGTGTTCAGGTGATTCATGTAATTCGAAATATCACAAATTTCCTCTAACAATGGTATCTCTCTGTACGCCTCATTTGATATATATGTTAAATGAAACCATAAAATACATGGATAAAATATCCTTACTGATCCAATGAAATCCTACGTGAACAAATGCAATTTAGTGCAAGAATTTTATTAAATAAGTTGGAACCATAAATCATGTGGTCAATCATAAGAATCTTTGTTATAATTACCACAAAGCATCCCTTCTAATATTGATACACCATGTCTATTTTGGTGGATATTCATGCTCAAAATATATCAACTTCCCCCTGGCAAAACGCTATATATGCATTGGAATCATGCCAAGAATAGCCAAAATTTAAATAACTATCATATTCTAGGCGATAAGGTTGGCACGTTTTTGTTCTGTTGTTCTTCTTTATCATTCGATAGCACTTACAGACTGAGATATGAATAGACTAGTGATGACTATAAGATTGACAACATTTAATAATGGTTGCAACCCACATAGTAAAATCCTTGCACTAAAGAGTGATTCTTGGAGAAAAATTGATAGCCATCCACGTAGCATTCACAATCGTGTATGTTATAATCTAAACTCTTTGACATTTCATCATGGCACATTTCATTGGATCATTATTGATATTGCATCTAAGTATTTTATAGTTTCGTTTAATATATCAAATGAGGTTAATTTGTCTCAAAGTATAGGAATCTGAATTTAATATCTTCCAAGATCTCGAAGCACATTTGAATCAAAGAATGGACCGCAAAGGTAGCCTCATGAGGATTTCCATAATGATATCCTTTGGCAAGTGCATTTCCATGGCCTAGATCAGAAAAGACAAGTATGTTATAAATAGTTCACTATATGTGGCATAGGCTCTCCACTTCATTGTCTTATTAGACAGGTGCTCGTCAATGATAAAAGTCATTGAACTTCATACTCGGGTGAATATATAGGGATAGGCCCCTAGAGGGCTTCAGAGACTGGGGAAGACAGGTGGATTGTAAAGTTAGGCTAGGGGCAAATCGAAGACCTATCAGGATGGGACATGGACGAGCTTCAACTGGGCCAGCATTAATGAAAATGGATTAACTTCC
>NW_025857848.1:0-1386 GCF_002878395.1 Capsicum annuum
CCCTCCCCGATATCACTTTATTCATTTTTACATTATCTTATCGTGTACCCTCAACCATGTAATTATACCCCGCAAAAATACAAAAATAACAACTTTAAACAAACTCCCTAACAAATCTTATCCTATCCTAACCACCACTACCCCACCTACCCTATACCCTACGCCCCAACTACCCCACTCCCATACACAAAAAAAGGAAGAAAAATAAAAATAACAATAAAAGAGGGGAGAAATCACTTGTCCTCATGACTGAAAGACAAAACACGCAGAAATGGACCCTCCTCCATAAAATTCACAAAATTCTCTTCACAAATTCCATGAACCGCACTCCACGACACATACCCACACAGAAAATGCATACATAAAAAATAAAAGATTCTTCCATTGATAAAGACAATTGATATTCACGTAAGGAAGGGGGGTTTCCATTTTTGGAGAAGAGGGACGCACAAGAATAGAGGAAAAAAAGAAAAAAAGAGGAAAAATCGAGCAACAACACCCACCTACAAAAATTTAAAAAAGAGGGAGATTGACCAGTGAGAGAGAGAAATTAAGAGACGAGGGAGATAGAGAACGAGAGAGATCGAGCAATTCGAGAGAGAGAAAGGAAAAACGGTGTTTATTAACTATTTTCGGTGAGAAATTCACCAGATTCGCCATCGAAAATCCACCAGTACCACCGCGGCTCAGATTTCTCTCATTTTTGGTTGATTTTCGATCAAAAACTTGCCAGAAACGTCACTGGGTTTGTCTTTGGGATTTTGGAGGGGTTCGAGCTTGAGGTCGGTCCATGGTTCATTGGTCCACGAGGCTTCTGTCGTTGTTGAAATACCTCTGTAGTCATTGAAATTAGTTTAGTTGGTGAATAAAAGCCTCAATTTAAGGTCCATCTCTCTATCTCATTCTTATCCTTAGTTAATTTTTATTGTTGTGTGTGGTTGATTGTTATCATCTCGACTTTTCTTATCTTATGTGTGATGTGAATGATGAATGTCGAGTGATATTGATTATGGATTGATGAAATATTATCGTTGATTTGTTATGTTGGAACAATGATTAAAAATAATTTGGGATGGGAATCGAAAGTTAATGAATAATTTGAATAGATTGTTTGATTTGAAATGGATATTAATGTTGATTGAATTCGGGTTAATTTTGACCCATTGATGATGTTGAATGTAATAGAATCATGATAGGTCGAGTCGGGTAGGCAAATAGTAGGTTCAGGTAGGCGAATTTAGAACTTGTAGATTGTTGAATGTTCAAAATATTTGTTGAATGCTTTTATTTTTGGATCAAATGTATCATTTGGCCGGGGAATGCCCCGAAGTACTTGTATTATTTTATCTGGGGAATGCCCCGAAGTATTTTGTACTCGGAGGACGT
>NW_025857849.1:0-1709 GCF_002878395.1 Capsicum annuum
GGCAAATTCCGGTATAAATAAAATAAAATAAAATTAATTTCATATAAATAAGACCAATACACGTACTTGAATACGCCAATATATGTACTTGAATACGGGGTGTTACAGTAAAAGAGGCCTAAAATGCACCAAAAATTAGTCCATAACTTACACTTGATGGGCGCCCACTCTTTGCTGGACCTTTTGGTCATTTTAACTTATATTTTGTAAGAGCTATAAAAGGAACACTGTGGGGTTTATTTAGTTAGATTTTGAAGATGTTGTAAGTCTTAAGACACCAAGAATCACAAGTCCTCTCTTCTCTTTAGGAGGCAACCCAAAACTAGGACAAGATCTAGTGTGGAATCACTAGTGATTGTGTTTGCTTAGAAATGTAGGCGCTGGAGAGGTAGAATCCGATCTTGTGTTACGTAAGAGATAGGTGAATCATTGTGTTTGGTGTTAAGGGTCCAAGAGTGGAATAGGCTCTTGGGTTCTTAAGCTTATACCTTTGTGTAGTCTATCTATCTATCCTCTTTTTTATTTTAATCTTGTAGTTTGTGTTATTGTTATTTAAACCATGTATTGTTGTTCTTGTTATAACATTGTTGTTGTTCTCTGTGTTCTTCATTTTTATGTCGTTAATCTAGTTTGTTTTCCACTGAAATAGTTGCTAAACACCTTGTTATTGTGCCATTCTTTGTTGTAGTTGAAGATTAGCCGAGACTAGATCTCCCAAAGGAGCTCTCAGGTTTGGCTAACTTGTGGACTATTTTGTGCATTTCTTGTGTTTCCAAGTTTTTATCGTATCATTTTGTATCAGAGCATAGTTTGATCTTGTTTCTACAAGATCAATCTTGGGTTTGCTTGTTAGAAAATAAAAAAAATAGTTGAAAGCAGAAAATTCCAGCAAAAGGTACAATCTGTCCATTTTTTGTTCTTGACCGAGAAATTATTGTTCTTGTTTTTGTAGTCCTGAATGAATGTTTGTGTGACTAGATCTTAGTGTCATTTTGTTTTGGTTAGTTGTTTCTAAGTGTTGGTTTTCTTGTTCACTAGCACTTGAGTCTAGATCTAAACTTGAGCTTGAACTTGTTGAAGTGTTGTTGTGAACAAGGTATGGACAGTGTGTTGATGTTGTTATTATAACTTGGAAGAATGTTGAACTTGTAGTTGGAGCTTGGTGTTGTTGTTGTAGATCTGTAAAGGTTATTGTTGTGTTCTTGTTGTTCATCATAACCTTTCTCCCTTGCTAAAATCAAAACACAACACAAAGGGGACTTGGCCGATTGTTGTTGCTATCCTTGTGGTCTTGGCGTGAGATTGTTGACCTTGTTGTGGTGGACTTGTTGTTCTTGGGAGATTGTTGTTGTTCTTGGTGGAATGTTGTTGTAGTTCTTGGTGTTCTTCACCCCTTCATAAATTGTTAAACTTAAAGAAAGCATTAGATCTTTAAAGGTGAAGGGAAAAAGGTGAAGCTTTGTCAGTCTTGAAAGACTTACCATCACTCACCAACTAGTAAACCACATCTCACCCACTTTCCAACAACTTTCCATGATTCAAGGGCCCTTGTCTTAAGGAAATAGTACAAGTCAAGTCAAGACTTTTATTTGAAAAATTGAAAAGTATTTCAAGCCTTATAGTTTCCCTCCATTGACCAAAGTTCACTATTTCAAATTGTAAAGTGATCAAGACTTCTAATTGGAAAATAAAATTTGTTTAGAATCAAG
>NW_025857850.1:0-2350 GCF_002878395.1 Capsicum annuum
CCGCAAAAAATTTGAACCCTTCCCCAAACTTGACACAAAAATATGTGCATCAATCGTGTCATTAAATTGTAACGGGGATCGATACCATCGTCTTGGAACCCTTCGTACTTATCAGTTCACACCTATCAAACTAAACTGTATAATTTAGGATCTTGTTTGAAGGATCAGTGTCTAATCATCAGTAAAGAATTGCATTCACAAAATCATTGCACTTTATGTGTCTTCACGGTAGCCTGATCAATAATATACGTAACTCGCATGCATGAAAATGGGATCCATTGCACGCATCTTATTCTTTCTACCCCATTAGGACATGTCAGTGTTGTTTATTCATCTGCATGAATGTGATGACTATTAAAATAGAGGTGTGAAGAGTCATAACTTTTTATCTTAGCACATTCAAAACAGCTGATGAAATAAAATCTCCATCTGTTGTAACTGATGAATTAACTGTTGAAAGAAATCAAAACATCTCCTCCAAACATATGGTCCATCTGTCGCAACAGATAATCTATATGTTGCAACATATGGTAAATCTGTTGTGATAGACCTGAACTTTTTTTTTAATTAATCTGCACGCATGTGATTACTTCTTTCTAAATATGTTTGTTTCAATTTAGTTTTCCTATTTATAAAATTAGGATAATTTTATTATATTCTTTCAAGATTACCCGTATTATTAAATGACTACATAAAGTATATTATTCACATTTATACTTTCTAATCATAATTAATAAATCCAATTTGGTAAAACAATCACTTAATTTATATTTTTATTAATTGGTGTGCCAAGCCCATGTGACCTAACTAATACGTAATAGAGGAACTATTAAAAAGAGGTGAAGACTTTTTATCTGACACATTCAAAACAGATAATGAATTGAATACTCCATCTGTTGAAACTGAAACTAATGAATCAGTTGTCAGAATATATCAAAACATCTCCTCCAACTTATACATACTGTCCATCTATTGCAACAGATAATACATAAGTTGCATTAGATGTCTTATTTGTTACATATACAAACCATCTATTGCAACAGATGGTAAATCTATTTTCACAGCCGTCTGTTGCACATTCAATCCGTCCATCTATTACAACAGATGCTAAATTTGTTAAAGATGCTGGACGATCTATTGCAACAAATCAATAATAACAGCTTTTATCGAGTCTCAAACCGCTATAAAAAGGTAAGAAGTAATTAGTGTAAAAGAAAAAGTCACGACTTTCACAGAAAATAAAATGCCACCAGTTTGAATGTAATTAATACAATGGAGCTGAATAGTCCTGCCTTTTGGCCTGACATGTCCAGATTATATTATAGGTCCCTCAATCTTCATTCAACTCTATTTATTTCTTGCATTTTTTCCTTTCGTGTGACATCTTCAACCACTTCTCTTCAAAGAGCATATTCCTTTCTCATTGAGGTAAGTTTTTTTCTGGTGTAAATTTACCAGTTGGTCATATACGTTGTATTACATTGTGAAAATGTTTCTTTACATTTGTCAATTCATGCATGTTCTAGATATGGCTGATCCTTTTTCGGACATTGCTATTCTATGCGACACAGTGCGGGAACTTTAAAGGTAGGTTAATGACCTGCAGAGTGAGTTGGTCGCTGTGAGAGCGACAATGTTCAGAGAGATGTAGAGGCTGATGAGAGCCTTGTTGCTGTGAGTTGATTGACTGGCTGTCATTAATGATGATGATGATAATAATAATTAGAATGTGTTTTTTCTTTTAGCGTTTGTATTTTAATTTTCTATATTGGATCTATACCTAATGTATTTTATTTTTCATTTAATGAAAAATTTACTTTTAGTCATACTTTGGCGTTTTAATTTCTATTCAATTTTTATTCTGTTTTCTTCTAATATAATACATGCTAACATGTCGACGGTTGGAGGCAATGTTGAATCCAGTAGCACTAGAAATTTTGGCTTTTGAGTTCTTTCAACAGTTGGAACCGATTGGTCATCTGTTGGGTTTCAACAGATTATCCATCTGTTTCGATAGATTTTCATCTGTTGGAGGAAAGCATTCCAGTTGTTTGTGCAACTGTTGAGAATAATTGTGGTCTGCTGTATTATTTAAGTTTATGTTTTGCCTCATTTTATTGATGCACAAGTTATTTAAAAAAAAGACATTTTATATATAATAAATAATAATATTAGGTTCACAAAAATGAGTTAAATATATAAAAGTCCACAACAAACAAATAAACAAACAACAACACAAGTTTCTGCAATTACAACGATCATAGTAGATTATGATTTGGGCATGTAGTTCTTTTGTGGCCAGCGCACTTACATATGGAGGACTTGTTTCTTCTTGATGAAAATGATTCTC
>NW_025857851.1:0-1301 GCF_002878395.1 Capsicum annuum
TTACAAACGACGATCGCGCTCGCCTTGAATCCGTCTGCGCCCTCACGGGCAGGCCAGGCTCATGCAACGCCGGCGTTGATGAATAATGCTACCTGGTTGATCCTACCAGTAGTCATATGCTTGTCTCAAAGATTAAGACATGCATGTGTAAGTATGAATAAATTCAGTCTATGAAATAGAGAATTGCTCATTCAATTAGTGATAGTTTGTTTGATGGTATCTACTACTCGGATAACCGTAGTAATTCTTAAGCTAATACATGCAACAAACCCAGACTTCTGGAAGGGATGCATTTATTAGATAGAAGGTCGATGAGGGCTCAGCCCATTGCTGCGATGATTCATGATAACTTGATGGATTACACGACCATTGTACCAGCGACACATCATTTAAATTTTTGTCCTATCAAGTTTTGATGATAGGATAGTGGCCTACCATAGTGGTAATGGGTGAAGGAGAATTAGGGTTCGATTTTTGAGATGGAGCCTGAGAAACGGCTACCACATCTAAGGAAGGCAGCAGGCACGCAAACTACCCAATCATGACACGGGGATGTAGTGACAATAAATAACAATACCGAGCTTAATGAGTCTGGTAATTAGAATGAGTACAATCTAAATCCCTTAACGAGGATCCTTTGGTGAGAGATTCTGGTGCCAGCAGCCGCGGTAATTCCAGCACCAATAATGTATATTTAAGCTGTTGCAATTAAAAAGCTCAAAGTGAGACTTTGGGATTGGCCGGCCAGTCCGCCTGTGGTGTACATTGGTCGTCTCGTTCCTTCTGTCGGCGATGCTCTCCGGCCTTAACTGGTCGGTCCGTGCCTCCGACGCTGTTACTTTGAAGAAATTAGAGTACTTAAAGAAAGCCTACGCTCTGTATACATTAGCATGGGATAATGATTAACAGGGACAGTCGGGGGCATTTGTATTTTATAGTCAGAGGTAAAATTATTGAATTTATGAAATACAAACAACTGCAAAAGCATTCTCCAAGGATGTTTTCATTAATGAAGAACGAAAGTTGGGGGCTCGAAGGCAATCAGATACCGTCCTAGTCTCAATCATAAATGATGCCGACCTGGGATCGGCGGATGTTACTTTTAGGACTTCGCCGTCACCTATGAGAAATCAAAGTTTTTAGGTTCGAGGGGGAGTATGGTGGCTAGGCTGAAACTTAAAGGAATTGACAGAAGGGCACCACCAGGAGTGGAGCTTGCGGCTTAATTTGACTCAACCCGGGGAAACTTACCAAGTCTAGACATAGTAAGGATTGAAAGACTAAGAGCTCTTTCTTGATTC
>NW_025857852.1:0-2321 GCF_002878395.1 Capsicum annuum
CCAACCCCCTCGGACATGACCCTATCCACCCATTACCGCCCACAGCCAGCACTACACGAAAGTATAGGAAAATATATAGATATAAACGGTGGTAGTATCAAATCAGCAGCAAGGAAATACAAGGCTCACACAAATTCAAGGGAATACTCCCGAAACAAAACTATACTCAATTAGGGGGCAAACACCTCCAGACTCAACACCCACCGCCCCAAATACAGTTTCCCAGCCAATAACCTAATCCAAAGCAGTGAAAGAAACGACCACAGCAACAACAACAACAGACAACAGACAATGTCCACAAATTCCACGCAAGTCAAGGTACAGGGGCTACTACTAGCATAATACTAAGAATGGAATATGAAATAATAAAATAAAATGGAATATGAAATAACGAAAATAACAAAGGTTAGAAGTCACCAGATTACGCTTGGAGCTGCGGCTGCTGGAGACGGAGCGGCGGGTGGCGGCTGGAGACCGGGCGGCAGCTGGCTGGCTGAAGGTCGAGGCAGGGGGGGCTGGTGTACCCCACGGGGGGCGGGGGGGTACGGACAGGACATACCATCTTATTGAAAGTTGCATTTAGAAGAGACTTGGTTAATAAATCAACCACATTATCACTCGAATGAATCTGTTGCACGTTAATATCACTATTCTTTTATAGCTCGTATGTATAGAAAAGTTTTGGCGAAATATGCTTTGTTCTATCTCCTTTTATGAATCCTCCCTTAAGTTGTGTTATGCATGCTGCATTAGCTTCATATCAAAATTGGTATTTTCTCATATTTTATATCACATTTTTCTCGAATGAGATGTACCATGGACCTCAACCATACATATTCTCGACTTGTTTCATGAATAACTGTTATCTCAGCATAATTCAATAAAGTATCTAGATAAACTGCTTTGTATATCTTCAAGATATAGAAGTATCCCCATATATGAACACATTGCATGTTTGAGACCGATATTTATCTGGGTTAAATAAATACCCAGCATTAGCATAAGTAATAAGATCAGGAATGCAATCTTTGGAATAAAATAAGATCATGTGTTTGATCCCATTTTGATGTCTCCTAGTAGGAGCAGATTATACCTTGCTAACAAATTAACCAAAACAACTATATCAGACCTTGTAGTATTTGCAGGATATATGAGTGCATCAATTGCACTAAGATATGGTACTTCATAACCAATCTAAATTGGTATATTTCTCATTTCAGCAAATAATCTATTACTTTTAAAAACTCTCCAAGAGTTCCAATAATTTTCAAGTTATAAACTTATGTAATATAAGGATTATAAATAAGGTTCCCAGAAATTTTTATATAATTCAAACATTTTGAATTCTTAAAAAGTTTTCATATAAATTTTATCAAATGACAATATTCAACATTTCATGTGTGACATCTTCAAGTGTCTGTACGGTAAATCAATAAGTTTTATGCTTATCAAGATGCATCCTTTCATGTCCATCGATAAATGTTTCTACATTAGCATGCTTAAATAAACGTGAAATTTAGATCCTTGTAATATTTTACAATATTGCACCAATATTATATCAAATATATTGATAATATATCATTTTGTATCGATTCACAGTGTGACATAATATTTTGAGATCTCATCACTTCATTATTTTCAGGTACCTAAACCTGTCATAAGGTTTCATGAAGTGTTACGTCATAGGCTCTTTAAGAGCATATTGTCTTCTTATTATGTTCATTTGCTCCTTATATTTTTCAAGGATTATTTTATATGAAACTGATTGGTCTATCACACTTCATGCATGCATAGATTTTGTCCTTTGGGGACACAAAATAGGAGTGCTTGCAGCTTAAATATGAGATGCTTTCGAAATTTGACTTGAATTATCTTTTGAATGAGGATCTGATGATAATTCCTAACATATTTCATAACTGTTTATAATCTCCCCCTTATATTAGAAAAACTAACATGCATCCCCCATCTTCTTTGAGGAATCTATCTTTGTGCATCATAGTATATTCATTAATCGTATTCCACACATCAAAAAATTTTAGATGAAATATTTGGTTCCTAACCTTGAACTAATTGAGGGGGAGGAATTAATCATTATTTTTTATTTAATGCAAAAAAGTGCTATTGTACGTAATATATCATACTCTAGACCAACACATGAAGCTTTGCTCTCATTAATAATAGTTCAGCTATTTATCGAAGACATTCAATGCTAAACCAACAATATCAAGATGAATTGTCTTGATTATATAATCTAGAAATTATGCTCTTAACTCGATTTAAATTGAGCAAGTAACTTTATGAATGTCAAACTGCAGGTTGAC
>NW_025857853.1:0-4276 GCF_002878395.1 Capsicum annuum
GAGAAGGGTAGAATAAACATTTGGGATAAAAATGAATACGCACTCCTTGAACTTCACATTATGCACTACTAGATCCAACTTTGGGGTATGGTCCACTTCATTTATTTTGTTCACATATGTGCCTACTTTTACTACTTTGGTTCACCCATCTTTTGAAAGCATTTTATTCGAATTTCTTTCATTTGTGCAATCTTCAAAGATGCACCACCCCTAACTTAGGCTTTTAGCGTTAAGTTGGTCTTTCACATTCAAGAAGGGTAGGGTCTAAAAGAGAGATAAACTTCAAATGGTTCAAATCTTATAATGCAGTTACCAAAGAATTGATAAAAGGTTTAAAAGGTTTGACAAGGGATACAATTCATTCAGGGGTAGGCTTTTTAGGCGAAAGTGGTTTTCCATGTTCACAAATAAATCGTATGATCATTTCACCAACCATATCTAATCAATATTAAATTAGAAAGACCACAGAGGAAAAGTTTTAGATTACACAAGTAAGCATGAGAAACAATCAACTAAGCTCACTTCACATGATATGCAAACTTTTCTAGGAGGATCAATTGTATTTCCTACTAGAGACAAAAGAAGTTATTTACCACATACTACATCTAAAGAATTTTGATTCACAAAAAAAGATACACTATTGGTATAAAATCATTCATGTCCATGACCTTGATTTACACAAAAATTTTTAGATGGGTGTGCTTATTTAGAATTTCACCATGCAAGAGTAGCTATCATTAGAACAAAATCAAGTCATTATCTCACATTTTGGCTCTGGCAATGACAGAACATATGGCTACTCAAACTTCACTATAGAAATAATGGCAATCAAAAATCTATAATGCCATGGGTAAACACACTTCCCCTACATTTATAACTCAAAACCCCAAGCATGATGATTTCACCTTAAGAATGTCGTCTCTTAGTCTATCATAGGAAATGGCTCATCCAAATTTAATATACATAAAGAAAAATAAAAACTAGAAATGAAAAACAAAAGTGATTAATCTACTAATCATAGGCACCGTCAGAAAGATTAATATTACAACCCAAATCATCCATAACAAATTAAAAACACATCATCCAAATAAATGACAAAGCATCAAAATGAGCATTTTAATAATACTTACCAAAGAATAAAATATGAACTAAATCCAAAGACAGACACCTCCAATTAAAGAACATGCAGTTTCATCACTACATATAATGAAATCATAAAAAGAGATTAAAGGGCTCCTTGAAACCGCATCAAGTATTGTCATAACTGTTCATCTCCTTACCATTATAAGACTTTGTCGCATCCATATATGATAATGTATTTAGGACTTTATCATCATAATCTTCTTTTAGGGAAGGACTTCAAGACTTTCTATAAGCCTTTCAACCTTTTCAACATGCGGGTGAAAATTTTTTCTTTTTTCTTCTCCCCTCTCCTCATCTTGGCATGAGAAACCCATAGCTCTTGATGTGACTATTCTAAAGAAGTGTAGGCCTACTTAAGTCTAATGATGGTGGCATCCTACTATTTCTAATCTGCATGAAACCTCTCATAGTTATTTTGTGCAATATAGGAGTGACAAGCGATGAAAGACTGTCCTAGCCATGTGGGCAATCTAGACACAAGCTCTAAGACTAATCTCATCTCACTCGAGTTCTCCTCAAATGACCCTACTAAAAATGGCCTGTATGAGTTGATTTTATCATCCACTGACATACCTAAGTCGACCTTTCTCTCTTTCTTTTTTGAAAGGGAACCCTCACTATCTATCATCAATGGATAAATAGGTGTCTTTGAGGATATTCAGTTTTCCCTAAGGTATTCCTTAACCTTAGTCCTCTTGCATAAATCCATGATTAACTATGGGAACATAAGCATTGGACCACCTCTTCTCTTAAAGTGTCTAATCTCACAAAGCACAAATCAACCACCATTAAAAGAAATGGTGTCTATGAGGCAAGCCACCATGTAAGACCTCATAACTGGAACATAAGTCATGTTGGTGGATACAGAAACATGGCTATAGATGATAATAAACCCAATCCTAACATTGATCGTGAACTCGTTTAATGTTATCCCAATTTTTATGACAGCCTATAGAAATTTATTCCTAGGCACAATTTCTCATTCAACCATCTTCTCAAAGCGTAGTCCTCATGTCAATATCTGGTAACCCTTATATTTCACTGATCTATTTTTCCTCAAAACGAACTTCCTTGCTTCGAATCCTCAAAACTGATTTGAGATTTTCACTATACTGAGATTTAGGTAGAATTCTCTAGCCCAATGCACAATGACCTAGCATGGATCAGGGGCTAATAACCTCCACCAAGTGTCTACCAGTCTCATATGAAAGGTGAGGAGCTTCTCAGGTATTTTATTAGAAGATATGTTGGGATTAAATTCCTCCTAGTGAGGTCCTTATAATAAACTCTGTGACACTGAAGGGAAAGAAATCAAATCTAATCATAATTTGCCATCTTTAGCTTAAAGGACCTGCGAAAACATAAATCTGTAACAATTAATATCATCAAGTAATAATAATGCTATGTGACTTAGTTAAGCAAAGGAAATAGTTTTCAGGTCTAATTTCGGCATAAAATAAGGATTCAAGAGTTTGGATAGGCCTGTTAGACATGTATTTCATGTTACAATAGCACTCCACTAGGTTCATGATCGCAACACCTTAGAGTCCTATCAAATAGGCCTCAAGTCCTATGATCGCAGGTCATTAAATTGCAATTGCACTACTGCAATCAAAGTTTGGCGACTGTGATTACAGTAACTGAAGCTGCATGCTTAGATTGATCCCAAACAAAAATACTATTTTTTCTACCAATTTGTGTACATAACAAGTAAATGACACTAAAAACATGAAACAAAATTCCAAAACACTATATCATTCCCTTTAAACAGGGAAAAACTATCAAGGGACTCATTGTAATGCCCTAAGAACCTATCCCGAGATGTCACATGGTGCTCAAGGCCATACGTGGCCTTGAGCTGACCCTCTAAACTTGTAATCATTTTTAGAACTCATTATAGCGCAAATCATGCAAAGATAAAAAGGAATAACCATGTCATGAACATACTGAAACATGAAATAATACTGCCCTGTACAAATAAAATACTAAAATCTCTGTACATGCTGGCACACTAGTCTGACAAAGTCTCTCTTACATAGGACTAAGGAGCCATTGAGACAGATCCCCAACTGACTCGTACTGAATTGAAAGTAAACAACTATCTATTAACAAGAAAAAATTGGAGACACAGGTCCTCGAACCATGAGGACTCACCAACTATAGAAGTGTAGAGAAAGGTACTCAAAGATCACTGTCGCTGCCGAGACTGAGCACCTAAACCTATATCATGAGGAAATATAGAATACAAAAGAGTATGGGAGTCAGTACTTGGGAATGACTGAGTATGCGGGGATGGATGGAACATTTAAATAATATCATAAATGTATAAGAATATCATGAATACTGACCATAATAATTCTCTTCGCTTGAATTATCTGAAACATTTATCTCATAAATCATCAGTAGTAATACATGCTTCATAAATCTCGTAAATCATTTATCTCAACTCAAACTCTTTAACTCATGACTTAGAGTGACTCAGAAACTCAAGAGACTAAAATCATTATGGACGTGGGAGTTTCTTATAACCGACATGACTACACCATATGAGCCGCATGGAGTCCAACATTTTGCTTTCCTAAGAAGACAACCACACATTGGCAGGGGTGTTGTACTCCTGCCAGGGAGTACAATCTCAATCTCATCTTCACAATCTCATACTCGTCCTTTATCCCACAATCATCAACATCAATCCTACAGTGGCACGTTGTTCCGGGGAAATACCATATTTTTCGCTCGGTGCTAAATACTGCTCCCAGAATCAGCTCAAGACGCGTTAGGAAATCCACCTCAATCAATATCAACTCATGGGCCTATTATAAAGACCAAAACATAAATATATCTTATTTGTAAATCATAAGCATCTTGTGGATTCCTAACTCGACTCAACTCAACTCAACACAATCTTTCTTGGCATCAAATACATTTGTTTATCAAGTCATTTCAAAAACCAAAAGATTCATGGAAACATCACAAGACTCAATCTTGACATTCAGGTTCACATATCAATATACATTCAATAGTTAAATTTCTCATGGAAAGGCATAACTGATAACACTTGTCTCAGATCATTCAAAAATCATAAATTCATATTAAGAATATTCAACTCGTGGCACTTGAGTTAAATTGCTTA
>NW_025857854.1:0-1903 GCF_002878395.1 Capsicum annuum
CGATGGGTCAAACTCTTGCCAATTTTACTTATTGGGATTATATCAAAGCCTTTACTCAAGTATTATATTATAACAATTACAAGCACAAACACACCTGGTTCATAAAGATCTGTTCTAAAGTATTTGAAAAACCCATTCCAAACTGGTTTGTTCAGTGGTGGACTCATCACGGACCTACGGTTAAAATTTTACCACCAGAATATTCCTCTTTATACTACTCATGGAAAAAATCCTCCCCTTTCTTAACAGAACTATATCTTTCTAATCACATTTGTAAAATTGATACTATTGATCAAATGTATTTTTATATCGAATTTTCTATTCCTTGGATTCATTGGTGGTCCGTGGAAATCGGCTATGACACTCACCAAATTCCTGCTCTATACCGAACATTTTATTGTAATTTTTGGGATAAACTGCTTCGAAGAGACCCAGAAACAAAGCTCGCTTACGGTCATGATCAACGCGAGGAAATAATCCAGAAGATTGCTGAATATGAAAAAACTCCCAAAAAGTCGATTTTAGTTGAAGACAAAAATATTAACTATGTTTCCAGACAAATTTCTGCCCATGAAGGAAATAAAATGCAATTAATAGAAGAATATTTATCCAAAGTTCGAGATAAATTACTTCAAACTGTTAAGCAAAATTCGGATGCCTCAATGAATAGCACAGACGCAGGATCTGTTAGGCTGGGGTATGGATTCTTTTACCCAAACATGGGGCCTGTCAGAGATTTAATAACCTTATGTTAAACTTATATGTCTAGAAGTTCTAATTGTGCAGAATTCGCCCTTTTCTTAACAACACAATGGGCTAGAGAGACACAACTTACTAGACGGAGTCATAGAGACAAGGCTAACATAAGTATATTGAACTCGACTGTACCTCCATTTTGGAACCAAGTCAAGAAATTAAAAAGATTCTTTTATATTTTGATAGAGTCTGGAGCTTTCATAGTTAACATGTCAGCGAAGTTAGATCTTCAACATAGATATAAGAAAACTTTTAGTCGGACATAGTCACGGTTGGATTAGGGTAGAAGTTTAATTAAATGCACACAAGTAAGAAAGAAATATGTGCCTGATTAGTTGGGAACCAGATTGAAATAATAGTAAACAGTAGCTGCTTCTTCTTTATTCAATTCTTAAATATGTTACAAAGAGAGATAGAGATAGAGAGAGTTTTTTGAAAGCAAAAGGAGAGAACTTCTTAACTCCTGCCTCTTCACAAGAATGACACGTCTATAAATAATAAAAAAGAGAATCTTGCACAGTAATGGATGAGTCCCTGTGCACAGTGATTTTATTATTACATAAAAAAAGCAGAGGGGTCTTATCAAATAGTCATATCTTGTCTTTGCCTTTCCACTTCTTGATGAATGCTTCAACTTTTTCAATTTCTTCCTTTTCTATCAGAATTTTCGGAGGTTGGGAATCTGTAATATCTTCAGTATTTGCTTCGGTACTATTCATTGAGATGTCTGAATTTTGCTCAACAGTTTGAAGTAATTTATCTCTTACTTTTGATAAATATTCTTCTACCATTTGTATTTTATTTCCGTCATGTGCAGATATTCTTCTAGAAACATAGTTAAGACTTTTTTTCTTCAACCAAAATTGATTTTTTAGGAGTTTTTTCATATTCAGCAATTTTCTTGATTATTTCCTCCCTTTGATCATGACCGTAAGTGAGTTTAGTTTCTGGATCTTTTCGAAGCAATTTGTCTCAAAAATTACAATAGAATATTCGGTATAAGGCAGGAATTTGTTGAGTGTCATAGCCTATTTCTACTGACCATCGATGGATCCGAGGGATAGAGAATTCTATGTAGAAATACATCTGATCAATAGTATCGATCTTACAAATATGATCTGAAAGATATAATTCTGTTAAGAAAGGG
>NW_025857855.1:0-1755 GCF_002878395.1 Capsicum annuum
GCGGTCAAACGAGACCTTAATAAGAAAATGTAAATTATGAAAATTGATTGGTTTTTATATCAGACTTTTCAATGTGTATATTGTCCCAAAATTATACAACATCGACCAAATCCACTTTTAACATTTAGATGATAAATATGGATAAAGATTAAAAAATATTGGACAAAGATAGCAATAATTTACTTTGACCAAATCCACTTTTAACTTTTAGATGATAAATATGGATAAAAGTTATAGACTATTGGACAAAGATAGCAATAATTTATTATATGCTATCAGATGGAAAAATATCATGATAAATTTCAACATGTATGTTGGACATATCTCCACGGATGTAATATTATTGGGAGGGGCGGGTAGATCAGGTGCAGTTCTTTTGCAAAAGGAATAATCTATAATTTAATTCACTGAGATATTGCATGTTATTACATTGACTTACTGTATTTGTGATAATGAGTTGTATAACTTCTTTCATTTCAAAATAATTAAATTATTGGGATATAACAAGTTATTTCAGACATAAATTATAATTTATTTTTCAATATTACATTTTTAATTGTTCTTAAATTACTTTTCTAGAAAAAATAAAGTACTTAAGAATCTCATTAAATAAAAGGATAAAATTAGAAGAATTTTTCAACATATCTCTTGAAGAATGAATAATTCATTTATTTTGAAATAAAGGTAGTAGCATATTGGCATGGGGCAATATTTTGGCCTAAGTAGTTTTAATGTCCAATGTAAGTTTAATGTTATTACGTATTTTTAAGTTACCTAATTTAGTGTATGCACTTTGCGCGTGTACCTATATGTTCAACGTTAATCAAGTGAGTGACCCTTGAAATAATTTGATTTTCATAAATAAATTACTAGTCTTTCGTTTTTTCATTTTTCCTATTACTCTATATTCGTTTATGACCAAATAATGCAAAATAATCCACAATGAAGCAACCAAGATTAATTAATATGGTAACATTACCTTCCTATAAATTTGTATCTCTTGATACTTTATATCTCTTAATTATCAATTCTTAATATGTGAAGATCATCTAAAACAAGTAACAAACAGATCATGTTACAAAAGAAGTGTCCCTCCATTTGCTTGAAAAAAATTCAACTTGATGAACAAAGCTTTCAATAAGAAGAAATCTGAAATAGATATATCAGCTTTGAATAAATATTAGAATAAAGGGTATGTAAAATAACTAAATCATATTCAAACTTAACCAAATTTCAATAAAAAATTAAAATTTACACGCATTGCCCATCCAGAATTAATTTGGACTTCTATTTGGTAAATCCAAATATATGCATTAATCCCTCTTAATTTTTCTCTCCAAAATATATGCATGAATATAAGCAGCCCCGATCCTACAAAATATTCATTTTAATGATGGATTTAATGATGTCGTTATATAATGCTGAATTTAATGATATGATACAATAAAAATTAAGTAACAATCAAAATAAACATTAAATTTTAACCATAAACACAAATACACAATAAATATAAAGCAATACAATACATATCTACTCCCACGCCACCACAATCATATGAAAGTAATATTAAAATTAAAAAAAAAAAAAAAAAGTGACATCAATCATTAATTTTAAACACAAAAAATAAATAGTTGATAGTACTAATGCACCACAAACAAGAGTTAGCATTTAATTATAACACTTTTTATAATTCTTCTCCCAAAAGAAATCAACATAATGAAATTTCTTACCTTATCATCATTGGCAAAGTCCTAC
>NW_025857856.1:0-3718 GCF_002878395.1 Capsicum annuum
TTTTAAAAAAACATAAAAAATCAACCACTTGTGGTTAGTTTTTTCCAACCACAATGTGTGGTTGATTTTTTGTGGTTGTTTTTTTAGATTTTTTTAGTGGTGCAAGTCAAGTCAGACCATGACCAAGTCAATAAACCTGACTCTAACCATTTCCAAGTCAACAAATCATGACTCTAATCATATCCAAGTAAACAAACCATGACTCTAACCATATACAAGTTAATAAACCATGACTCTAACAACAAGAATCTCAAAATACATGACAAGTAATCGGACCACTCAAGAATCTCAATATACCAAGCAACATCATAATTCAATTTACTCAAGAAACCCATAACAAACCACAATATAACTTGATCCACTCTTGGAACCAATATAAACAAAAACAATTACAATAATCACAAATCTGGTACACTAAGGGAACTGTCACTCTCATACATACCTTGTATATACATGCTAAAGGTCTTATGGTCGCCCACTAGTCATGACCTGCAGAGGACGAGCTCTTATTCATGTACTGTACCAACGTGGTATTTGAGTCAACCAATGAATCACAACAACCAATCTAGTGAAGATGTCCAAATATCGATACATCCCATAATAATAATCAATATAATATCACAACAATCATAAAAATAATGATAACAGCCAACACTTGTAACAACCGTAAACTTTACATATAAATTCATTGAATGCGATTACATTTAGAATACCGGTTAACATATTCCTTCCTTAAATATTCATTGCAACAACAGTTAACCGCCCAAACACTTGGTTAACTTGAGCTAATCATTTCATATTAACAACAACCATTCTTTTTCACAGTAAATCACAATAGATATGATTCATTGGTTCACAAATTAAAACATGTTCAAGATCAATCCACAACTTATTCAAGTAAGCCTTGTTAATCCACGTAATTAAATTCAAGCATTCAGTTTAGGTGTACATTCAACCAAATGGAGTTTAATATTTAGTAATTCATTCATCAATCCAATCCAAATCTATCCATACCAATATAAGGGATTCCACTATTATCTAGCAACCCTTACATTCAAGTCATTAATAGGTTCAAGACCTGCTCCATTAGGCAATCATTCTGCTCTTATAGTTTTAGTCATACACCTTTATACCTTTTACTTTCCAACCCTCAGCCTGACTTGACTTTAGGCTTTTAAATCACCACGTCCTTATACCATAATCAGAATTTATGACTAACCATAAGCAATATTATTCCATATTTCAATTATACATAATATCAAGCTCACCCTCTTATGACAATTAGGCTAAATAACTAGATTATGAGCTCACACCATCTCATTGTCATCTATAATTACATAATTCATATTACAATCCATCATAGAGTCATACAAACACAAAACACCCCTCAAGGATCCATATATTAGCATATTAACACATAATTAGGTTCTTATTACATTAAATTTATGATTTATCCACCCAAACTCCATGCCAACAGGCCTAAGCATGATTTCTCTCGTCAAATCTATATTATAGATACGATTACTAACCACGGTCTACTACTTATAAACCATGACCTACTTGATGTAACAAGTAGCTATAACATGGATGATCCTCCTTCTTCTTCACATTTTCGAAGTCTAATTATTAAAAAAAAATTATAAGAGTAATTAATAAACTAATCTTCAAACAATTACCTTGAAAATTCAAACCCACTAGTTTTACCCTTATTCGCGCCTACAACTTTATCCATGGGTCAATTAGTCATCAAAATAGTTCCTTCAAGCTCAACCCAACTCCATTATTAGAGTTTTTAGGCTAAAGGTTCCACCTTTATTGAATTCAAGGTCCCTAACTATCAAATTTCATGTTTTAGATTCACTAATTCATGCTAGAGATTGTTAATTAACACATTTAAAAGTGATTCTAGGCGATATTAAGAATTTCACCATTAAAAGTTGTTTTAATAATTCTATGATGTTAAAGGATTGAAAAATTAAGAACATGACGGAAGAAACTTACTTCAACGAAGAATTTGCACCCATACCAAGAGAAAATTGCCCCTCTAGGTTTTAGGGGGCTGAAACCCGTCAAAAATGGGTTATAAGTTGTTGTGCATGTCGCTAAGCGACGTCGCTATAGCGACTGACTCACTACAGTGCCCTCAACTTTTCAGCACAGACAATCTTCACTAAAACAATCATAACTTTTTAGTGAGAAAGTGGATTGACAAACAATTGGTTGCGCTGGAAAGAAAACAATCATAACTTCTTACTCAGAAAGGAGTGATCATTTGAAGTTGACACTAGTTTAAACTTAGTCCGAAACTAAATCGGCAAGGTCACTTTCAAATTAACTTTGTGTTAGAGGTATTGTATGGCCCTAATACATGTTGAATGCACTCACATACTAAAGAATTACTCCTAACACTAATGACGAATGAGAAGCACATGCCTTTGCAGCAAAAATTTTCAATACGACTGAGCCAATCGTCACAATTCACCTAGTAAATTGTATACACTTATTTATAATGGTATTCATTAGTCCTTATTCATACAACAAATTAATATATATTTATATTGGCATGCATTGGATTGTTCACATCTAATTAATTGATGTTCACATGAGTATCTTTATAATTTTGTTGGTATAAGTTGGTCCCTATACACGTAACAAATCTGTATACATTTATTTTCATTATGATCCATTTGTCTGTATTTACGTATAAAGTTAAGGAAATTCCTAGGTTTTTAAAGCAGTGAATAGTGCAATGTATACATTCGGAAACAAGTTGTGAAGTACCATGGATACAGTATAATATAGAAATTCATTGTCCGTATTCAAATGATAAATTGTACACATTTGTTTATATTGTATTCATTAATCCGTATTAACCTAATAAATTGATACACATTTGTATTGATATACACCGGATTGTATTCATTTAATAAATTGATATTTGCGTGAGCATTTTTATAATTCCGCATTGGTATACATTGGTTCCAATTTATCTAACCAATTTCTACACATTTGTTTCTTTATTATTCATTCGCCTATGTTCACTTAATAAACAGATCTACATTTATTCGCATTAAAAATATTTATTGATCTATATACACTTATATACATCAATATAATTCACCTTCAAATCAACTACCAAAAAAGTCAAGGAATACATAAATGGAAATCCACAATACAGTCAGACTTCTATGTAATGTCACCTCGTTATAGTGGCATTTTACTATAGCGATCTAATTTTCTTCGGAACCGATTTTTATGTTATATTTTACTTCTCTATAATGACATTCTACCCATAACAATAATGACGTTTATTACAACATGTACACTCTTTGTAAAATTACCTCTCTATAACAACATACTCAAATATTATGTAATAATATTTCGTAAGAGAATATATTACGTACTAAACAAAACACCAAAACATTTATAATAATCATCATTAGTGTCATGCATACAGAAAATTTCAAATATAAATATCTAATTTAAAGAAAAATATTGTATTTAAATGGTGGACGTACATTAGTTGTTTCATATCTTCACGAAAAAAGGTTACTAGTATTTTCCTTTTTATATATTCATGCTCTTTCTAATTGTGTACTTTTGTTTATAACACCTAAATAAGTTTTAACATCAAATGTCAATATACATATCTATAATAACCATTAAATTTATGGATAAATACTGTCATCATAGAGAGGTTTGACTATACAATATATTT